>NW_010156419.1:42110-47742 GCF_000695765.1 Mesitornis unicolor
ATGATTCCTGGCTGCACTCCTAGTATCTCTCAGTCTCAGTCTTGAATTCATAAATAAAAATCCCATGCAAATTAGTTCATTTGTTTGCAGTCAGGATGATGCTGGCACTTGTCATAATCATGTATTCTACATTTATTTCTATCTCTAAGCTAGCTTTTTTTTTCAACTATTCATATTTTTGTCTCCTGTTATTTATTATCTTGTGGTGTAGGTCAGCTTGCCCATTACTGTGGCCAAAGCTGAAACTGCAGCATTCAAATAAATCATCTTTCTCATCTCTTTTCTTTCATTTTTGAAGAAGAAAACAAACAAACAAACAAAAGGTCTTCTAATCTTCTGTCTATTCAAGAAGAGAGGTTTAGTCTTTCTTAGTTGTTGGCAGTGAGATGGATTTTTTTTCCCCATCCAAAATTCCATTAATAAACTGCAATTTAGATGATGGGTAAGGATAAGCTTTGATATAGGGATAGTGTCAACATACTATGAGAAATCCACACAGAGACTTAATTTTCCTTTTGGCAAAAATACACAGTATAAGCATAGCTATTGTATCATACTTCTTTAAAAAGTTGGTTTGTGATCATTATCCAGGCATTTTACACAGAATAAAACCTGAGTGAAATGTCTTGACCCAATTCCTAGAGAGTCAGTGACAAGTCTGGGGTCAGGGATAAAATTGCCATAGTACAATTTGCTCCTGCTGACTGAGATTCAAGAAGTTTATTCTTAAAAAGAAGCAGTTTCTTACAAAGTGTCTTCCCTTTAAACTTCTTCAGTTTCCAGAAACATAAGCAATGTTTGATTTGGTCTAAGACTGAGGGGTGCCCTTTTTTTTTTCCTTTTCACAGATCATGTTAAAAATTCAGCTCCTAGACCAAACTGAAGTATTGTGCTCATTCCAGTCAAAGCAGAAATTCATTGAAAGGAGGCGATGCATCAAGGCTATGAAATCTGGCCCCACCTCAGCTAAGATGCTGCTATAAAGAAAAGGGTCATCTGAGCAAAGGAACAGGAAACTGGTCCAGGGACACAAGCTCCATCATGCTCAACAATGATCCCTCTCTTTAGCCTTGGACACTTGATTTACTATGCCACCTTCACTTTCCCCATCTCTGAAAAGATCATGTTTGCAAAGCATTTGGGAGCTAAAAGGGGTAATAGCAAAGTTCTGTATTATCACCATCTGTCTTCTCCTGTTACCTAAACTAGAACAACAGAATTTTCTATAGAAGATATTTTTGTTTATCCAAACATGGTAGCCTCAAATGCACTGTGCTTTTCATTAGATGATGAAAAATGCCTGAAGTAAATTGAGAAAAAAAATATAATATTTAGAATATAAAGGAAAAGTCTGTAGAGAGAAAAAAAAAACACCACCACAAAAATCCCCCAACAAAACATAGAAAAATTTAGAGGCAAATCAGAGATTTTAGACATTAATCAGTACATGCTGAGTATAAATGCAAGGCTATAATGGCTCTGTTTTATGAAGAACAAAATTATACTATGCATTTTTATGATTTGACCTAATTGCTGTTTTGAAAATGGCTTCCTTATCACTGAAAGCTAAGAGAATGTGAACATGCTTGTAGACCTTTATTCTTTTATTGAAAGATATATGTTCCTAACCTTCAAACACTGGGTGATATATGGGTTCAGATCTTTACTGACAAATTCCAGGCTCCCTGAACTCTAAAAGTTGGAATGCAGGTATAACAGTGCATACAACTCACTTGTCAGGTTTCTCAGCATGATATCAAGTAGCTATGACCTATAACCACCCCTGAAAGCTAAGAATGGACTTGATCTGTGCATGTTTTTTCTGACATGCAAAAACTGCTAACCAGGCACACAAAGGAACAATGGCATATAAAGAAAATATTCTAGGGCGATTATTTTTCAGAATGAAAGACAAGATAACTTATGATAAGCATTAGAGTCATTAGGTACACCGTTTTCCTGGTTAGGCAAAAATGCAACATCCAATTTAGCAGAAAAAAAGCCACAGAGATCCGATACACTTGGGAAACTGATCCTTGTAAATTCGTATTAGAGCAGACTGGGGAAGTAAATGAAGCCAAGCTATCAGCAGTCTTAAAAATCAGATCTGCAAGTAAAGCAGTAAGATCAAGTAAAGGTCAGATTTTATGGCAAAAATCAAGGATTAAATCATGGGACCTGTCATCATTGATGGTATCATATATTGCCTTTTTAATACAAAGCGTGGTCATGGACTGTGTTTCTGTGGTAACAAGAAAGGTTGACATGAGAATTATGATGTAAATGAATGGATCCTCATATACCTTCTGATTCACAGTCAGTGAAGGATGCACATAAGGAACTTAGATTTAACTTCTCCAAGAATATCATTAAAAAGAATAAAGAAGAAAGGGTCTATGCACTGACAGAGGGCTCTGCACATTTTTGACAGGATAGCAATAATGAGAGCAAAGCAAGCTGTTCTCCTGCATGTTTTCTTTTTCATTTCTCTCCCGCAATCTTCTCCCTTTGCTTCCTGTTCTGCTGTCTTTCAAAGATTATATTGTTAGTCCTAAAATATTAAAAATTAAGTTGAATTAGATTACTTGATAAAAGGAATGAAATATTGATTCCTGGTAAAGGGGTCTATTTTTAATGCAAGATTCTCTATAAACATATGTGTATCAATAACTGTGTTGAGTGCAAAGCATATTGCTATACAAGTGAGGACAAAATGTCCTTGAAAGTATATTGAAGTTGGAAATGGCCTAAGGACCTCTGCAGAAACGGTGCTGGTTTTCACTTGGAAAACCCGTCTTTCCATGCCTGAATGAACTTGTATTTGTTTGCATCTCTTCTTTCAAGCCAACTATTATGTGCCAAAAAATAACTCTGAATGAATGACATTGTGAGGTTCTGTATTTGTTCTCTCTCAGTGACTTCTGGATCAAATGCATACGGTTTACAAGTCCAAAGATGATTTTCTGGCTGCCAGAGCTCTAAATTCAGTCTGGGATCATAAAATTAAGCATTGTTCTTTCTGGGCCTATATGAAATGTTCACAGCAAAATGCCAAGCACATCAAAAGCACAGGTCGCTGCATTTTCAGTTGATCTTCTTTCCATGGACTTGTTTTCAATTAGAACTGCAATGATGTTATTTAATTTGATGTCAAGACTCAAATGTGGCACAACACTTAAACTAGAAAATGGAAATGTTGGAGAATAATTCTGAAAACTATTATTTTGAAATGTAAGATACTCAGATGGAAATCTGTCCTTGTGTTTTTTCTGTGGAAGTTTTTTGCATAATCTAATGGAAGATAGTCTTTTCACAAAAATACACAAAGTATTTAATTAAAAAGTGTTGGGTTTGTTTCATTTTAAGATTGTTTTCTTTTCCTGTTACTTGCCTTTTTGTATTGTTTATAAAAAGATCACTCCCCTATTGCTCCAACAAAGATTCTCTAACTGGAGTTTTGATGAAATTTTGACCAGTTGTGGCTATGGCATAAGATTAGCCTTGTTCGCTTGTTCTGACTTTGTATTAAATCTGTACGTATAACATCTTTTTTGTCAAGCCTTAAAAAAATCCATGCATATGTCCTACTGAAGAAATAAGATATGTTTCAAGTACTATCTCTATATGTTCACATGACCCCTTCTGACAATGGAGAGTGAAGTGTTGGACCTGAGGGTATGGCTGCAACAGAATGCCTAGCTCAGAAGTTTCTACTGTTAAGGCAGCCTTTTGAACCCAGAATAGTTCAGTGAAGTCTTGCAGGGATACAGCAATTAGTCTATCCAGAAAATGTTTGAGAGTTCAGGTCTGTATTTTAAATAAAAATGTAGATCCAAACTAGAAGTAAATAAATGTGAATATTTTAAGGATACACTAGTTTTAATCCTTCCTCCAACAGTAGCAACACTTTTATTTTTTAAGCTCCATAGATCTTTTTGAATAAAGGAGAATTTTGTCATTTACATTCATATGAACTTTTAGTTAAATTAGCTTTAGGCATGTTTATGCCTTGCTGTCTGTTTTCCTCTACTAGTCCAAGAAGTCAAAATTCAGTCTATACTAATGTCCAGGCAAATCACTTCATATTTGGACATCAAAGAAGCCATTCCATCTTTATTTCCATGAACAACATTGAACAATAAAAAATGGAAGCAAAGTCACACAGCTTAGGTGAACAATTACCAACACATGATAGGATTCTCATCCGGTATGTGCACCATAAAGCCTTGGAGTAAAATGATATCGCAAAAGAAATCCATTGAAGAAATTCAAATAATGACCACAGTGGAGGAGATCACAGACTCTTTTCAGGAATTCCATGAATCAAGACAAAAATATCCTACATTTATCTAATAAATGATTCATCACAAAGAGTTTGTTTTGAAGAGGAGACATATTTCTCACCATCTGCATGTCTTCCAGAAGGAACAAATGTATAGATAGGTCAAGAATGTGGGACGTCCAGAGTTCCTGGGAAATGTTGAAACAGTTTTTTTCTCTTTTAAGTGAAATGTTGACATTTTCTACATTATTATTTTCCTTAAATTATATCAAATGCCACCAACAACGATGGCAATCAACTGTGAATTGAGCAAAAGAAAAGTTGCACAATAGTCAAGAATCCTCCGAATGATGGAGACACAATCCTAAATGAGTCCCACTGTAGGCATGTCACACAGCAGCAGGTTGGTTGATATCCTCACCATGAAATAATTCATCTCTATATATCAGTGTGGATTAGACTAGAAGAATAGGGAACATCTCTCTACACATACCTTGAAACTGATTTGTACAGTCAGACAGCAACCATCAAGTTTATAAAAATTGTCCTCAAAACCACACTAAACCTAACTTCATGCTTTCCTCTACCAGATATCTTTAAGAGGGCAGTCAAAAATATCTTCTCACTGCACTTACACTTGTTTTATCTGTTATGTTACATATAGAGATGTGATGAAAAATCACCATCTATTTATATGCAACTTGAAGAAACATGCTTTGGCCGTGTACTCTAAGAGGAGCAGATGCCGACTGCAATTAAAATTATGTAAATCTATTTTGTTGAGGATTTCTTATGACATTTCATAATGAAAGAAAGTGGGGTCTCAGTGTCATTTATTTTAAGGTTAGTTCTGCAGTCACAATGTCCTGTTATCTCATTTAAAAATAAATTATTTATTTGCTTTCATTTATTGTAGCTGTACCTGTATATTTATAACAGGCTGATTTAAAATAAAAAAGTATAAGTGGGGTATGACTATGCCAATTAAGCATAATTCAAAGTTATCAACCTCTGCTGCATAAAGCAAGAACCAATGAAATATTGTTGTTCTAAAAGGGAGATAGGAGAAATTATAATCCCATCACAAAATTTGCTCTCGAAGCAAATCCTACTTTCCCAGTACTCAGTTTTAAATGATGATCCTTGAAGCATGCTCTGAAGGCAAACACATTCACACTGTTTCATAGGAGGAAGGGAGGATGACTTTTCAAAACTAAAAATTCATTAAGTAAAAACCTGTATTTCAGTTCCCTCTCTTGTACTGAAAAAATCCTCCTATTTATATGTCCATGCAAGGTCTTATCACAGAATCACAGAATGTTACAGATTGGAAGGGACCTCAAAAGATCA
>NW_010156420.1:0-240 GCF_000695765.1 Mesitornis unicolor
TGGGTACCCAGAGTACTGCTGGTTTTCCCACAAAAGAAGGTAGGTAGCACTTTCCTACAAAAGTCTTCCTGCAAAGAAGGCATTAAGTACCTAAGCCTTTTCCTCATCCCTGGTCACTGTGCTTCCCTCAACATCTACTAGAGGGGGGAGACTCTCCTTAGCTCTCTTTTTATTGCCAATGTATTTATAGAAACCCTTTTTATTGCCTTTAACAGCACTAGCTAGATTAAGTTCCTGCTG
>NW_010156420.1:1230-1737 GCF_000695765.1 Mesitornis unicolor
ACAACCTTCAGGCGGGCTAAAGGCCCTGCCACCTTTTCACAGGGAGCAGTCCGAATTTCTGCCAAACCATTTGGATTGGCACCTCTCCTTCCACTGCTCCTCTTCAGGAAGTTGTAGATTGCCATGAGGTCACTCCTCAGCCTTCGCTTCTGCAAGCTGAACAAGCCAAGTGACCTCAGTCATAAGTGTTGCTCTTGAGACCTTGCACCATCATCGTTTTCCTCTTCTGGACACACTCTAATAGTTGATGTCCTTCTACTAGGGTGAAGAATCACAGAATCACAGAATCTCAGAAGTTGGAAGGGACCTCGAAAGATCATCCAGTCCAATGCCCCTGCCAGAGCAGGATCACCTAAACCAGGTCACACAGGAATGCGTCCAGGCAGGTTTTGAATGTCTCCAGAGAAGTAGACTCCACAACCTCTCTGGGAAGCCTGTCCCAGTGCTCTGTCACCCTTACAGTAAAAAAGTTTTTCCTCATGTTCAGATTGAGCCTCCTATGCTCCA
>NW_010156420.1:2143-7219 GCF_000695765.1 Mesitornis unicolor
CCCCAGGTCCTTTTCTGCATGGCAACTTTCCAGCCACTCGTCCCCAGGCCTGTAGCGCTGCATGGGGTTATTGCGACCAAGTGCAGGACCCGGCACTTGGCCTTGTTGAAGTTCATACAGTTGGCCTCAGCCCATTGATTCAGTCTATCCAGGTCCCTCTGCAGACCCTTCCTACCCTCAGGCAGACCAACACTCCCTCCCAACTTAGTGTCATCTGCAAATTTGCTGAGGGAGCACTCAATCCCCTCATCCAGATGATGTGCAGAGTACTCAAGGTGGGGTCACACCAGTGCGGTGTAGTGGGACAATCACCTCCCTCGACTGGCTAGCTATGCTGTGCTTGATTCACTCTAGGACATGGTTGGCCCTTTCAGCTGACAGGGCACACAGTTGACTCATATTCAACATGCAATCAATCCAAACCCCTAGATCTCTTTCTGTGGGGCTGCTCTCCAGCTTCATCCCGCAATTTGGGTGTATAACCAGGAACACCACATCTCAGGTACAGGATCCTGCATTTGCTCTAGCTACACTTCATATGGTTGGTGACTACCCAGCTCTCTATTCTATCCAGATCTCTCTGAAGGCCTCTCTACCCTTGAGGGAGTCCACAGCTCTTCCTAGTTTAGTATCATCGGCAAACTTAATGTTCATTTGATTACTGCATCCAGGTCATTTATAAAAACACTACAGAACACTAGCCCTAAAATTGAGCCCTGGGGAACCACACTGCTGTTTGGCTGCCAGCCTGATGTAACCCCATTTACTATAACTCTTTGAGCCCAACCCATCAGGCAATTGCTCACCCAATGTATTATGGACTTGTCTAGCTGTATGCTGGACATTTTATCCAAAAGATACTGTGAGCGTATTTTCTCTCAAGTGTTTTTCAATAACCCAGAACAACCTTTTCCATATTTTTACAAGGCACAGAAGGGAGACTGACAGGTCTGTAACTAGCAGGGTCTTCCTTCTTTCCCTTCTTGCAAATTGGGAAAACATTTGCTAGCCTCTGGTCAACTGGAACCTCTTCAGACTCCCAAGACCACTGAAAAATAATAGAGGTCCCATGATGACATCAGACAGCTCTTTCAGTACCCTGGGATGAATCCCATCAGGCCCCATAGATTTATGTGCATCCATTTATGCTGGAGTTGCAAGTCTCGAATGAGTTCAGGGTCAGTGGGAGTTTATCATCACCCTAGTCACAGTCTTTCAACACAGAGCTCCAGGGCCCATCACTGGTATTGCAGAGGCGAAGAAGGCATTAAACATCTCTGCTTTGTCTACATCCCTATTTCCCAACCCCATCAAACAATGGACCAATGTTATCTCTGCTTTTTCTTTTGCTTTTAATTATTTTAAAAAGCCCATTTTTGCTGTCCTTCAACATCCTGGGCATTTTGAGCTCTAATCAAGCTTTGGCTCCACAAATTTTTTGCCTACAGTGGTGAACAGCATCTCTGTAGTCCTCCTGTGTTGCAGGTTCCTCTTGTGTGGAAAACCTCACTTTTCTTTTTGTTACAAATCTATCTTCTAATTTCTTTTGATGCCTCTATTTCTTTATTGGGAAGACAGAGTGAAGACCCCTTCCCCAATCGCCCTCTCCAGGCCACTCATCATTCTGTATTCCCTTCAGCTGACTGTTTTCCAGTCCATTTCAAGGCCCATGTAATCATACAGCATACCTTCAATCTGCAAACCAACCTACTGCATATCTTCAATCATGCCAGTCACACTTCTCTGAACCTGAACTCTACTATACCTACTTAACTTGGAAGATAATATCTGCTGACATGATGCCAGCAAACTATACTTACAAGTATAGTACTGTCCCTTGTTTTGCTGTCTATTCCTGAAGAGATAGTACCAGAGGGCTCCTTTCCAGTGTGCCAAAATCTCTAATGGGCAAGTAAAGTGCTTTAGATGCCTTCAAAAGAGCTTTGGTCATTCATGTCAGGGAGATAAAGGAAGTTCACACTTACCATTGTTCTCTTTGCTATATGCACTGCTTCAGGAGCTGACTCAGCTGCAGCAAATGTGAATCAGCATCTTTCCTGCCTCAGTTCACAACCTGAACTCTACGTTTACCCTACCATCACTTTTCCTGAGACTCACATAAACTGTGGAACACACAGCAGGAAGTGGAAACCTCTTAAATTGCTCTCACATGTGCCACCAAGACCTGCCTGAACACACACAACAGGACAGTGTTTTTAAACAGTATCTTTTGGGCTGCTTTGCCAAGTGAGAATAGCATCATGAAGCATTTTGGATGCCCATCCTTAATGCTGTCTTCTATAGCCCAGACCTGCCTCACCACAAAGAACTGTATGAAAAGCAAGCAGCCTGTCTGTGGTCAGTCGTCCAGTTCTGCATTGCCTGGGAAAACTGCAAATCTTCGGCACAGAATTTTAGTGCAGAGGTCAGATAAACTGGCTTTCTCACCTCTTCACAGCTGTAGTCATAGCCTGAACTGCAGGCAGTGAAAACTGTTGAGAGGACAGATTCATAAGCCTTTTGCACCAGCATGAATAACACAGACACCTGCTTATTAGCATGTTGTTGAGTAATGCTCTCAATTACACAATGAGCTGTTATTTTTCAGCATGGTGCTGTGTTTTTCTTCTGTGATAGACCTTTGGGGTCATAGTATGTCAAAGACATTGTCTTACTGGGTGACTTAAAACCTAACAAGGATACGTCTCTGTCCTATTATCAGTGTTCCACAAACTCAAAATAAAGCTAGTGCTGTGTCAGCAGATTTGCTGTGGCTTTAAAAGGGGTGATTTCTCAAATTACAGGGTAGACAGAGAAAATAAAATTGGTGTCATTGCCTTTGCTGAAAGAAAAAAAATAACTGCTTTTTTTTTCCTGAAGGAGGTTCTCCTACTTACTTCATGTCATTTTCTTGATCATGAACATCAGCAATGGAAAATGAACAGTCATCTCATTGATGAGAACATTTAACAATTTTGTAAGACTACATGATCCATAATATTACACTTTCTTTGTGACAAGAAATAAATCTCCCCATATTTTTTTCCACATTCCACCAAACACAAATAAGGAGTGAGACTATCAGTAAAGGTTTTTGACAATGATAAATACACATCCATCTGACAAGCTTATGCAACCTTTTTTCCTCAATATTGCTCAAAATAGCTATTAAAAAACTCTATTTTTTTCTTTGTTTCTTGTACTAATATTCTACATAATACTAAAATAAACAGGGAAAATATGAGATAATAATTTCCCCTTGTCTGTTTAGATTAAATTACTCTACAAACCAGCAAAGTTTTCACTGTTCTGTGGAATAGAAATGGAAAGCTAAATCATGCTTTTTTAAGCATCTGTTAAAAGAGGAAAACAGGAAAACAAACAAGCCACTGTGAGCAATCGCAGGAGGCATTCTGCTTGTGGAGAAGCAATCAGACTATAACGCCACTGAGGCTACTAAGGCATAACTCTTGTATCTTATTTACAACAGTTCAACACAAACTACTGCCAGCACGTGTGGCAGATGACTATGGGGTACGAAAAATGACAGCATCGGAGTTTCCTTTCACCAGCATGGCCTCAATTTTGAGCTATATTAGCACCATTTTCAGCTGGTTTCCTGGCCTGTAATTCCACTGTGTGTCATCAAAATTCAGTTCTAACCAGCTGGAGGTGGCCACTCTTGGGATTGAAGATGTCTTCGTGGTGGTAACTGGTCAGGAACAATTTTGCTGACTTTTATACCAACTAGGACAGGGGAAAGGAAAAGGCATTTAGGGGCAATGTATGGCATAGAGAAGGGAGAAAAAATGTCAGCTGCATAAATTAGGATTCCTCAGATCACACTACCATATTCTTTTTTCTCATAAGAAAATTATTTTCTAGACAAAGGTAAGAAGATCAAATCAATGTTGCTTTAATAAACCACTTGATATATGTTAAGTTATTACTGCATATGAAGAAGAAGGGGTTTTTTTGAAGAGTCCTCTGGGGGGAAGGTAGATAGGGATAAGATGGGTCACAGCACCTAAAGAAGATTCTAATGGAGATCCTAAACAAGCAGTTAAGACCCAGTCATAGCTTCAGTTAAGTCTTACATCCAGTTAAGATCCCATCTTACTTACTATTTTGATTATGAACTTGGAAAAAAAGAAAGTGCATGCTAATGAAATTAGCAGATGGCCTGAACAGAGGCTTTATTAAAACAGAGGCAGACTGGAATATAAAAGCAATTGGATGAGCTCACATATTGGAATGCAATGAAATTAAAAACTAATAAACAAACAGCTACAATGTCATAGCTCATCAGCTGGAAATATTGGTCTAATACAGAATAATTACATGGTCCTGAGAAAAGGCACATACAATCCTAGGGTGGATTATGTAAAGTACATCTAGAAGTCCAGTCAACCATGGTACATGGCAGCTGAAACACTCAACTTTGTACGCTACTTAAGAAAGCAACATTCAAACTGAAGTAGGCACAGACAAGAACTGTTATTGAGAAAATGAGGAGTCTGCTTTGTCAGGGTAGACTATGATAGTTGATGTGGTCAATCAAAGCTGCTTTCTAGGGCTTCCTCCCTGGAGGCAACATGTAAGTTTGCACCTCCTCCAAGCATTTCTTCCCACCTCTGTATCTGTAGCATTGTAGAGAATTCCAAATATGTTTTTGTATACAGGTGTTAAAAACACAGATTGACTGGGATTTACTACTTAAGGGGATGTAATACACTCCAGCTTTTTAAGTTTATTTGGGACTCATGAATAACATTTGGAAATTTAAGAATTAAGAAAAATACAAAAGGTTAAAACTGTTGTTTGTCCAAATTGGAAACAGGCCCATAAAGCAAACCAACCAACAAAACAAACAAACACTTCCCAATAATAAATACACAAAACTAGACTATACTCAATAATAACAAATCATCTTGATTGTTCTAGGTATCTTTCACGTGCTTGTTGTCAAGTCTTGGAGAGTAATTAATAGTCCATTATCTGAACTCTGTTCCTGAGAACATAACCTTATCTCTGTGTTACAGCCATACAAAATACAATCCCAAAGATCTCTTCCGA
>NW_010156420.1:7250-9124 GCF_000695765.1 Mesitornis unicolor
TCAATTAAGCACTGGCTGAGAGGGAATCTTTTGAATTATCAAAGAAATACTTGAGTATACAGGTCCTTTTTATATTTTACTTAATTTTGGAAAATTACTGCCCTGTAGTTTTCTGGGTGGTTTGTTTTTTTTTTTAGTTTTTCAAGATTGGATGCCTGGGACTTCTTTGGGACTATTATTTATTTTTTATTAGGTCAAGTGAAAAGTAACTTTCACTAGTCCTTCATTTTTCAACATAATATAACCTTTTTGTTTAATTTCCAGGGCATTAATATGACCCTAGATCAAGTTTTGAGTCCAAGCTCTTGGGTTCTTTAGCCTCTGAACCTGTGACAGACTTAGAATCATAGAATGATAGAATGTAATAGGTTGGAAGGGACCTTTAAAGATCGTCTAGTCCAACTCCCCAGCAGTAAGCAGAGACGTTGTTACTAGATCAGGCTGTTCAAAGCCCATCAAGCCTGACGTCGAATATCTCCAGGGATGGGGCCTCCACTGCCTCTCTGGGCAACCTGTGCCAGTGATCTACCACCCTCATATTGAAGAACTTTTTCCCAATATCCAACCTAAATCTACTCTTTTCTAGTTTAAAACCATTACCCCTCATCCTATTGCTACATGCCCTAGTGAACAGTATTTCCTTTCACCTATTGTATTCACTATGTGAATAAAGTGATCAATCAATCTTGGAAATTAAACAAACTTAAAATTAAACAAACTGTACCAATGCTAAAATATTATATACTAGATTAAGATACCTTAAATAGCATTGGTATAGCTTCTGCTTGGTAGATCTCTAGAGGTCAAGGTTTAAGTTTTGAGCCTGTCTACGAAAGCAAGAATGGGCACAACGGATCACACCAAAGCCTTTTTATGTCAGCAAGGTCTCTCCAGTGAGAGATTATTGAAGAAAGAACAAAAGAAAATAAAAACCCAAAGTGTCAACTATACCGTCTCACAGTCCAGCAATCTGCAATTCAGGGTTTTACTGAGGTACAGGTGGTTGTGTACATTTCTGGTAGTCCTAAGATGAATTTCAGAGTTTTGCTTCTAGAAGCCATGCAGTTTGCCAGCACTCTGAACACACTTTCACAGCTTGATGAGGCACAATGCGGAAACATCTCCTCTGAGAAGTCCCCAGCTGCCAGTTTCATTTGGTGCCTGCTAGCTCTCATTGGGAATGCACTGCTCCACATTCACCTTCTCCACACGGTCATGATGTTAGAGACCCTAGCACATCTGCATTCTGCCATTGTTTTTTCAGGCTGACAAGTATTTGTCTAAATAGCTATCTCTCATTAGAAATCATCCTTGTTCTGCATCGCTGTTGTTTTTCCATTTCTGCTGCATTATTTTTTAAAGAAAGAAACAGGGATTGCACATTGAAGATTTCAGAACAGCACCAATTTACACAACCATAGAGCTATTGCTGTGCTTCTGAGTTGCATAAAGCTGGGCAGCATCATTTTCCTTTAAAAAAGATGCATCCCTTTCTCATTGTCAATCAGCTTATACTCACTAATTCCATTATTTTATTATAATTTTTATCATTTTTTTTCCTGGGAAAGATGTCAGGCTTTCTCTCTTCCTTCTGGCATTACATTTGCTACACTCCAGCCTTTTAGCACAAAAGCCATTTCACTAAGAGTGAGCTTACCACAGTGTATTGGGTTTTCTCTGAGGGGTTTTTGGTTATGACTTTGGTAACAGGGGAAGGGCTATGGAGATGGTCCTTTAAGAAGCTACCTGAAAAGCTCCTCCTTTTGCTTTGTCAGACCCACTCTCTCTCTCTCTGTCTCTTAGAGAGAGTGTACCATCAGAAGAGACCTATAGCGGAGACAGAAGTGGGGCCTGAGGAGAACAGCTTTGAAGAA
>NW_010156421.1:0-292 GCF_000695765.1 Mesitornis unicolor
TTTGTCAACAGTGTCCCCTGCCCCAATGTCTGTCCCTGTCATTGAATCATTCAGGTTCGAAAAGCCCTTTAAGATCATCAGGTCCAACTGTCAACCCAGCACAACCATGGCCATTAAACCACACCCCAAAGTGCCACATTAACATGTTTTCTCAATACCTCCAGGAATGACACAAAACACCTTTTATTTATTTCCCGTCTTCTTCCAGCTTACTGAAAAATATGGGGACATCATCAGCCTTCAGCTGAGAAGCACACGGTTTGTGTTTGTAAATGGGCTGCAGATGGTAAAG
>NW_010156422.1:0-1187 GCF_000695765.1 Mesitornis unicolor
TGGGGGTTATATGGGTGCTATGGGGGGCTATATGGGTGCTATAGAGGTCTCTATGGGTGTTACGGGGGTGCTATGGGGGGTATATGGGTGCTATTGGGGTCCCTATGGGTTCTATGGGGGGTTCCTATGGGTGCTATTGGGGTCCTGGAGGGGTCCTATGGGTGCTATGGGGGGGCTTATGGGTGCTATGGGGGTTATATGGGTGCTATGGGGGTTATATGGGTGCTATGGGTGACTTTATGGGTGCTATTTGGGTCCCTATTGGGGGTGGGGTCCTATGGGTGCTATGAAGCCTTTATGGGTGCTCTGGGGGTCTTATGGTCTTATGGGTCCCAGCTCCACATGGGGGGCTCAGGGGGGTCCGTGCTGCCCCCCAAGTGCCCCACAGACCCCATATGTTCATTACAGAGCAGTCAGTGATGTAGGGACCCATAGAGCCATGGGAACCTGTGGGGCTGGAGGACCCATAGACCCATAGGGGTCTGTAGGGTTGGGGAGGATCCATGTGGGGCTGTGGGGACCCATAGAGCCATGGGAACCTATCGGAACTTATGGGGCTGTAGGAACCTATAGGGCTATGGGAATCTATGGGGTTGTGGGAACTTATGGAGCTGGAGGAACCTATGGGGTTATGGGAATCTATGGGGTTATGGGAACTTATGGGGCTGTAGGAACCTATGGGGCTGTAGGGATTTATGGGGCTGTAGGAACCTATGAGGTTATAGGAATCTATGGGGCTGTAGGAACCTATGGGGTTATGGGAACTTCTGGGTCTGTAGGAACCTATGGGGCTGTAGGAATCTATGGAGGATCTATGGGGTTATGGGAACTTATGGGGTTATAGGGACCTATGGGGTTATAGGGACTTATGGGGTTATGGGAACCTATGGGGCTATGGGAACTTATGGGGTTATAGGAATCTATGGGGTTATGGGAACTTATGGGGCTGTAGGAACCTATGGGGCTGTAGGGATTTATGGGGCTGTAGGAACCTATGAGGTTATAGGAATCTATGGGGCTGTAGGAACCTATGGGGTTATGGGAACTTCTGGGTCTGTAGGAACCTATGGGGCTGTAGGAATCTATGGAGTTACTGGAACTTATGGGGCTGTAGGAACCTATGGGGTTATGGGAATCTATGGGGCTGTAGGAATCTATGGGGTTATAGGAATCTATGGGGCTGTAGG
>NW_010156423.1:0-2936 GCF_000695765.1 Mesitornis unicolor
CAGGGCAGCCCTGGGCATTACCGGAGTTGACGGGAGGGCAGGGGGAAGCACGCGGACACCCCCCAGGCGCAGGCACCGGGCGCTCTCAGACTCGCCAGAGCCCCCCGGAGCCTTCATCAGCCCCGCCCAGCCCTGTCCTGAGGGCGCAGGCCAGACCTCGAGTGCGCTTGTCTCTCCCTTAACGCGGGTGTTGTGGGCAGCAGTGCGGGGTAAGAGCAGTGTTTCTAGAAGCCTCTGCAGCAGGAGGAGCTGCGGCCAGGGGCTACCTGTGGTAATAATGATTGCTGTTTCTTTTTTCCCTTGCCCAGAGGCCGTGCTGAGGCCATGGCTGTCCATTCCTCCCCTGGAGATGCCTTTGACTCCACCTGCCTTGTGTGGGTTGTCTTTGCCTGGCGTTGCTCCCCTCTTGGCATGGGGACAAAGAAGGACAGGTGGAGCAGTTACTGGCTGTGGACAGGAGCTGCCATGGCTGATACTGGAGAGGCCAGAGAAATGTAAGGAAGAAGAAACTGAAGGCCAAGAGAGAGGCTGCCTGTGTTGGGTGTTGGGAAGTGGAACGGACCGTGTGCCTGTGAAACCTGAGGACGGTTGAAAGCCGGGAGAGACCCCAGGCGGGTTTGGTGGCACAAGCATGGTTTGAAAAGATCCTGACCATTTGGAGAAATGGACTGGAAAATCCCATTTCTCTTCTTGCCATGAGGCAGTTCACAAGGACGGCTGTGTTGCTGGAGTCTTGACCATAAGTATTCAGCTCGGGACGTATTGGGTGAGGAGATCTTGGCTGTATGTGGGCTTGAGAAAGACGTCTGAGTACCTAAGTCTGTCAGCTGCATCTGGGAGAGCAAGTTCTGGTGAAAGTGAAGCTGCCGGCGAGTTGCAAAAGGAAGGCGTGGGAGGGTGTCTAAAAGATGCGAAAGCTCTGGTGGCCTGTGTCCATGACTGCACCAAAGATGACGCAAAATCCTTTTTCCTCCACTCAGTCGTCTTCACAAACCTTCACAGGGTGCATCTGCGGTGCATGTCTGTGTTTTTTCCCCAGGTGCTTGTAGTGTAGGCTTTAATGTGAGTGTTAAGAACGTGCCAGCTCTCCTTCTGTATTTTTCATGTGAAATATTTTAACACAGCCACTAAAAATAAGCTCTGTTCTGGAGTGTGTTGTGCCTATGCAAAGCTTGCCTCTCTCTCTTTATTTCTTCTTCTCAGAGGCAAGTGCTTACTATTAACTGGTTATTCTGAGCACTTACTGTTAAGTGATACTGTGAAAGTAATTTTGTGCTAAAGAAGGAAAGATGCTGCTTGTAAGAGTTGGGATGTTCCAAAGACGTAGTGTTGGTTTTCATGGTAGAAGCTTTTTGTTTTCTCAGTAAATAAGTTCCTAAGATCTCTTACACTAGTACTTGAAAACCAAAGACTCTTACAGTCTAAGTATTTTTTCTTGGCATCTGTAAACATATGCACACCTTTAAAGTATGAACAGGATTACTGAAATTTATTCTTTATTTTTTCTTATAGTCTTTAAAATTTTACATCTCTGTGGCCCTGGGGAAGGCCGTCTCAGGGTGGGATGGAGGGGGAAGATGGGGCAGAGAACCTCTCTTGACCTACTCACCACACCCCTTCTCGTACACCCCAGGATGCCATTGGCCTTCTTGGCCGCAAGGGCACATTGGTGGCTCATGGTCATCCTGCTGTCCACCAACACCCCCAGGGCCTTTTCTGCCTGGTAGCTCCAGCCACTTGTCCCTAAGCCTGGAGCGCTGCATGGGGTTATTGTGACTGAAGCGCAGGACCCAGCACTTGGCCTCAGCCCATGGATTCAGCCTATCCAGGTCCCTCTGCAGAGCCTTCCTACCCTCAGGCAGATCAACACTCCCTCCCAACTCAGTGTCATCTGCAAACTTGCTGAGGGAGCACTCAATCCCCTCATCCAGACCATTGATAAAGATGTTAAACAGGACTGGCCCCAAAACCGAGCCCTGGGGAACACCTGGGTTTAGCTCAATTCACCACAACTCTCTGTGCTCGGCCATCCAGCCAATTTTTAACCCCGCAAAGCGTGTGCCAGTCCAAGCCGTGCCCAGCAGCTTCTCCAGGAGGATGCTGTGGGAGACGGTGTCAAAGGCCTCACTAAAGTCCAGGTAGACAACAGCGTCCACAGCCTTCCCCTCGTCCACCAAGCAGGTCACCTCATCATAAAAGGAGGTAAGATCAGTCAACTATAATATAATAGCACTCACTGTGCTTGTGTTGACTGACACTTGAGACTGTTGTGCCTCATGAGCTGCTGCGTTGTGTTCTGTATTGTATTGCTCTGTATTTGAATTTCAGTCACGTCGGGCTAGTGACGTCTCATATTGTGGGTGAAGTTATGAGCTTCCCTTGTCTGTGTTTTACAGGTGGTGCACAAGCCTGATTGTGGCAACGTGTAAGCGGCAGAGGCAGCGACTGAGGTAAAGGATTAGGAGTTGGGAACGGGTGGAGTCTGGCTGTGGTTTTGGGCAGTATCTCAGCACGTGCCTTTTGCTTTGAATTTTGCAGGTGCCGCACGCAGCCCCTGAGGGGTGAAGCTGTGCCCTTGTGGAGCGGTCTGAGAAGGCGAGGAAGTGGTTGGCCAGTGCAGTGTCCAGGAGTGGAGTTTTATATGGCAGCTTGGAGATGCATTTACCTGTGGTCTTGTGGGAGGTGTGCAGGCCGCGTGTGGCATCGGACGAGCATTGGAGGTGAGCTGGGGTGGTTCAAGAGGGTGACGGGGCTGGCAATTTCTCCAGCGAAGCGGTGACGTTGTGACTTTTGCATTCTTGGGTGCCAGGAGGGAGCATGGCCATGACACCCAACCTGGGAATGGATGCACAGCAGGTGAGGGGAACGCCGCTGTGCTTGTGAGGGTGGGGGTGTTGTGGGGGAAGTTGGCGTTGCCTGCTGTGATGGTGACCAGC
>NW_010156424.1:0-25287 GCF_000695765.1 Mesitornis unicolor
TTCATCCTTGTATTTTTTTAAAGTTGCCTGCACACGAACTGCTCCAGTGCACACTGCCCGGAGTCACGGCTTCTTCAGGGGCAGCCACTGCCCATGTGGCCCCGCCCCCCCCGTAAACTGAGGCCACTCGACCTGGCTCTTGCCACGGGTTGCAAAAGGGGAACCTGGGTTCTGCATCCTCCTCCTCCTCCTCCTCCCTCTCCTTTCTTTCCTTCAAAACCGACCTTGGTGTTACTCAAAGTTGTTCTCCTTGGGCCCCACTCCTTTCTCCTCTGCAGGTCTCTTCTGATGGTTCCGGAGTTCCTGGCTCTCTCTCTCTTTTTTTGGGATGGAGCTGCAGCAGGACTTAAGCTTAAGTTGTGGTCGTGGCTGGCCAAGCCCAGCCGGGCAGGGCCAGGGCCATGCCACCTGCACCTGGGACTGCGCTGGTCAGGGCCGGTGCCAGAGAGAGAGAGAGAGAGAGAGAGGAAATGCCCTGAACCCCCCTTAAATACATGAATTTGCAGGGGCACTGATTGGCTTGGCCCTGGTCAAAAGTGGGTCTGACAAAGGAAATAGGGGAGCTTTTCAGGTAGCTTCTTAAAGGGCCATCTCCATAGCCCTTCCCCTGTTACCAAAGACACAACCAAAAACCCCTCACAGAAAACCCAATACAGGGGATTTAAGAGAAATTAAGTTTAAGGATATTGTGTCATGCCTACACCTTTCAACTTACTCATACTAGGAAATCTGGTCATAGACTGAAACTAATATTTTTTAGGGGAAAACTAGAGTGAAAAGACTCACTATGCTTTTGAAAGGCTTAAAGATTTGTCTAAGTTATTCTGTAAATTTAAAAATAACCCCCAGGAGATAAGTAAGTCTTCATTCTTTTCAATAATTGCACTAATCATTGTGCAATTGCCATTGGGGATTGATCTCTACTTATGGAAGAAGAATGGCCTAGTACCTAATTGGATACAGCTGTACAGTCTTTGGGCTTATTTTTAGAATCCAAGAGAATAATGAGACATTTCAGATACTGTGGAATCCTTAGCAGGATTACATGAACTCACTAAATCCATTGCGAAAATTGTGAATCACATGGTACATTGAATTGCAAATTATCTCTATAACTCATTCCTCATGTAACTTCACTGTTGTCAGTGAAATTTCAGTGTTCACAAAAGATAGCACACTTTAACCCCTTTGCAATAATACTTTCAAAACATACCTTCTTGCTTTGTTTCTTAATAATTCCTAAGCATGTTACTGATCCTCAACACTAAGTAATGTGGTGGTTGACCTTAAAGCTTTGTTGAGGTGTGGGACTGAAAAGCAAGGGTTATATCTTTAAATTATAACTAATTTTTTTTCTCATTGTGGGCTTACCCGTTACACAATCTAAATGCTTGCTTTAACCTGTGCCTTTCCATAGCAGTCCTCAGGATTGTACCATAACTCTGGTCCTCCTTTCTTTAGGCTCCTTCACGATTTGGTCTCTTTCACGCACTCTATTCCTTAGTGAAGTCATGTCTCACCACTGTCTGCATTTTGCTTTTTATTTATCTTCAGAACACTGCAAATCAGCTGAAGTGAGGTCAAGAATGTAGTTTGGTTTGGTTTGTTGGGGGTTTTTTGAGCTATCAGAAATAAGAAGTGTAGAAGATATGTACAGTATGCAGAGAGGTAGTTCTGACATTTCCCCAAAGATAAGATGATGAGCTATTTACAGTAGTGCAACTGGTCTGTCAATATTTCAATAAAATCTTTCATATAAAAATGATGACTGATGATACAAGCTCTCACAGTGCTTGTCTTTAAACCGCAGAACCAGCTGATGGTGTTATATTAGAGCTGCGTGAAGTTATGTTAAAATAGAAGGATAGAAAAACAATTGTTAATTCAGGTTTATAATTTTAAAAAGTATTCAGGTGATTCATGAGACAGCTGAAACTGAGTCATTGCTAGGAAACACTCCTGGTCAGCAGTCTGAGTTATAAAAATGACAGTGCTTGGTAGCAGAGTGACAAGAAACTGTTTCATTTAATAACATGGTATGTGTGTGGCAGTCAAACAGAAACAGCCAGAAAACGGGAAAAGGCAATAGAAAAAGAATTCATCTAGTTTTATGGGACAACACAGCCTGAGGCACACTGGGAATCTTTTCTTGCAGCCTTGAAGGGCTGGGCTAGAATCTTCTGCAGGATCCTGAGGAAACAGACTGTTTTACAGTTCCCCTGGGTCTCTTAGAGAGTTGTCTGGATGCTTTAAATCACAACAACCTAATTGTTTCTGTTTTTGTTTTGAAAAAAAAAAAAAAGGAAATGGGACTTCTGTATTTCTTGTCAAGTAGGCAAAATAACACTGACAGCATATTCGGTCTAGTAGGGAAATGTCCTGTTGGACTGCAGTGCTTGTCTCACTGTTTGGTTAAGAAGATGGACCAAAACAAAGCAAACTGATCTCATACTGTCCACAGGTGACATCTCCTATTTCTGAAACGACCAGAATTAGGTGCCACTACAGGACTAAAAGAAAGGCAGGCTGCTAGATGGCATGAAGGATCAGAGAATTAATGTAACTCTTTACTCAGCAAATGGCTTGTTTTTGTATGCAACATGCCATTGAAGGCCTGCTGGCACACAGGTAAAGGGAACATTATGAACTACATTCATGTTAAGATTTTATTAAGCGGCAGCTCTCTAAAATGCAAGGTGCAAATAGCTGAAAGCCTGTTTCCAGTGTTTTGTGAGTATAAACAGTAGCTGATCTCTATGATGACATTACCTATGCTGGAGAGGAACAGAGAGATAACTCTTGCATCAACAATACTCATGAGTTATTCTATCTTTCCTCAGGAGTGAAGATAAATGTCATCACGGAGATCTGCAGCCACATAATGTACAAAGGATAGCAAATGGGTTGGATGTGGGTAGATGTTTTCTGTTTTCTTGAGTTATTGATGACCTTTAAGCAGGAACATTAATACTGTGAAAAACATTTTCTTCAACTGTGGTTCTATTTACTTTATATTTTTTGTAGCCTTCAGACTTCTGCCAATAACCATTTTATTACTTAATTTAAAGGATAATTTTCTCAGTAATCCTAAAAAATAATCAAATATTCATGGAGAATTTAACTGAATTATATCAGCGTTTTCAGACTTTGCTGTGATTTCAGTTCAGGAAATTTATTTCCATTTAAGAAAGGGCATGTAAGCATGTGCATACTGAATCGCAAGGACAAAAGTGCTTTTTTGGATATGGACTTATAATAAGAACAAAGAATTATAAGAAATGGTTCAAAAGCAGAGATAAAATGACTGCAATTTGAGGTAGCATTCTATGATTGTAGTAATTGTAAATTCTTTTTATTTTAAATGTTTTGTTCTTGATGACAATAGTGCTTGAATATCAACAGTAATCTCTAAGCCATGACCTTTCCTCTGTACTGTTTGTGTAAACAATAATAAAATTAATTTTCTTGCTCTTATGCTTGAATGATAGCAACACTTAATTAATTTATTTCCAGTAATTTTTTATAAAATGCATTTAAATAAAGTATACTGAATTTTAAATCCAAGCTGCAAAAATATTCTAAAATATTCACTAAAAAGTTGTGAGTGAATAGAAATTGGTTCAGCTGTCAGCAACACTTAACTAATGGGGTTCCCTTCAAATCAGCTGAAGTTTATTTAGCTTAAAATTACATCAGTCACTTTTTTTTTTCCTTTCCTGGTTAGACATAAAGAAAGAAAGCAGATCCGAATGGGAAGTGTTTTCCTTTAAGTCACAAAATTACTGAGAATAAAAGAATGAAGCTTTCCAGAGCAAACAATATTTATCAAATGTTGAAGTACTCTAAATTGAATCTAAGAAAATACATTCTGCACTATGAAGGGAAGGAAATAGGAACTGTGCTTCATGAAAGAGCATCTACCCTGCGACAAAATACTGCAGGACTTGAAGAACTCATAGTATGATTAAGAAAGGCACTGAGATAATGGAAAACAAGCTTATTTTTGAAATGTGGGAAATGCTGAGACTGTGAGTTGAATCTGAGTTTAATCATGATCAAGCAAGCTTTTCTGGTGTGGTAGGAATATAGATTTCGTTCTTTGCTTACTTTATGACTGTGGAAAAGATTAAGAACTATTTCATCCTAGTAAACTCAAAGAAGGAAGGAAAAGAAGCTTGTATAAGGAGAAGAATAATCATATAGATGTGAGAGTTCCTCAAATAAATGCTAGCAAGAACATAATCACAAATTATTTTAATGCAGAAGAGGAGGAGAATGTGCATTAAGAAATCAATTTAAGGAAACCTAGAGCTAAATATCAATGTAAGATGTAAGAAGATAGCATCAGTAAACAGAAATCAGGTCAGGTTACAAAGGATGAATATAAATAAGCAAAGACAAATGTGGAAGCAAAATACAAAAGCTCAGTATGAGATGCAAGTAATAAAATATATCAAGTATATCAAGACATAGTTATTTTAATACCAAGATGAGAACCAAGGAGTTGATCTGCTGCTGAGCAGTAAGAGAAAGCTGATGCTGACAGCTGTGAAATGTCTAATACTTTTTGTATCAGTCCTTGTAAAAAAAGATCTATGCAGTTTTGCAGTAATGGGTCATGCTCATCCTGAAACAGAAGATCAGGTGAGACATTTAAGGAAACTAAAAGTTTGAGATTGACTTGGTCTGGAAAACTTCATCCTAAGGTACTTAAAGAACTGATTGAAGCAATCTGGAACTGCTAGTAATTTGACGCTGTAGACAAATGAAAGAGAGCAGAAAAATAGAAATGGGAGAAAATAATATATATCTTTAAAAAAGTGGAGGAAATTAGACATCTTAGCTTGTCTTTCAACTATTGGAAAAATTTTGTCTCTATATTCCCTGCTCAAAATTCTTGGAACTGAACAATTGTGGTCACTTCAAAGTGACGAGATTTAAAAAAAAAACCAACATATAGAAGTCTCTAGATAAATCAAAGTTTCATTTCTGACAGGATAAAGACCAGACTATTCAGGAGAGAAACAGCAGCTGTCATGTGTCTTTGCACTGGTAAGGATTTTTTAGTGATTATAATTTATTTACTGTTTGAAATGATACCTTCATAACTGAGGAATGGAAATAGATGAAACTATTATAGCAAAATTAATAGGAAAATCTTACTTTAGAAAGAAGTTATCAATGGCTCATTCTAGAAGACAGTATTAAGGGAAGTTTCTCAGAGGTCCATCCTAGGGCTAATTCTGCTCAGTATTTTCAGAAGCCGCTTAGACAATGGAATATGGTTATTATGTCTGTAAATTACTCCAAGTCAGGAGGAACTGCAAATGCAACTAGAGCACACAGAACAAGAAATCACCATGACATGATATGAAAATTACAGGGGAAAAAAAAAATATGGAAAAATGAAATATGATAGAGAATCATAAACTGAATTTGAGTTAACTGTTTGTAACTGTTTGATAATGTTCAAAACAGGCAGATCTGGGATATATGAAGAGGAATGTAATCTGTGTATGTACAAAGTAATCCTTCCATTTGGAGGCAGAGAACACTCTTTGGCTTTGAACTCATTACTTCAAGAAAGAAAGGCAGTCAAATTGAAGAACATCCATAGGAGAAAAGCAAGAATGATCAAAGTTACATAAAATATGGCCAATGAAGGTGAAAAAGAAGTTTCAAAGAGGAGAGGGCTGTTCTGTCACAGTCATCTTCAGATAACTAAGAAAACTGTTGTAAAAGCAAAATAGGTTGTTTTCTATGCCAGTGGCAGATAAGATGATAAGTAGTGGCTTTGAAAAACAACAAGAAAGATTTTGATAGAACTTGATGAAACCTTTCTAATGGTAATTAAATGCTGAAACAGTAAGAAGTTGCAAAGTAAACCTCCCTTGCAGACTTAAAAGCATGGCAGATAAGCATTTCAGGATTAACAGAATATAGTTGTGGCCTCTCTACAGCACCAGGATGGATAAGATGACACTTGTGCGTCACTTCCAACTTTATTTTTTGTTAATTTCCATAGTTTGAAGTGAGAGGAGGGAGAAGATCAGTAGCCTGTGTCAAACACGTTTAGTAAGGAAAGAAGAGCAAAGAAACACTTCTCAACTATCACCCAGTTTGTGGTTATACCTCAGTGCTAGATAATGTTGAATTAGATATTTTTCTATGGTTGCATTTTTGTGGAATTTCATAGATCAGATGAAGATGAATAAAAAAACTGTTTTGTAGGCTGTTATTTACTACTGTTAGTTCCATTGCAACATATATGTAGACAAAAAAATTATTTACCACCTAGTTAATAGTCTTAAAATGTGATAAACACAGAGGATATTTCTTCATCCAAACCTCAGATAAAACTCAGTAGTATAACTGAGGTGCATGGTCTTTCAGCCAGAATGTAGATGATGAATCATCACTTCATACAATAGACAATCTAGTTCTGTTCTTCATTTGTCTTTTCTGACTTCTGCGTGTACTGAAATAATGAAGAACAATTTTATGTTTAGAAAGACTTTTAAAATTGTTCACCTGATAGGTATTACCAGCATTGGCTTTGCATCAGTAGACTGCATCATCATACTTGCATTTATTAGGATTACCAATATCCAGCAGTGTGAGCGGTATAAAAATCAGGCCCTGTGGTGCTTAATATAGTTTATCTTTTGCACAGGTAAATGAACACCTTTTTGAGCCATTAACAAATGTTAGTGAGGATATACATTATAGTAATTCAAAGAGTGATTAAGTACATTTGTTTACCATTTGAAAGTTGGCAAATTTTTAACGATGTTTTGCAGTTGAAGGTTTAGCAGTATCAGCATGTTCACTACACTTATTTATATTGGGACTTGACTTTATACATTCGAACTTCTAGCGTTGTGTGGAACAACATTAAGGCCCTGAAAATTTTCCTCTGTAATGTTCAGTAAGCTTTATCTGTGTGCAAATCCTGTATTTAATTAATATGTAAACCATATGCAAATATACCATTATCATGCTAGTCATATGGAAAATTTCAAAAGGATTTCTAGTATTAAAGTTCAGAATAGTGAAAGAGGATTAAACACATTTGATTCTTAATTTGCACATCCTTAAATAACTTTGTAATCTCCTTATTTTTAATGCTTACATTTTAGATATAGAAAATGAATGAAGATGTGTTTTCCTTTTCCTGTTTACTTTGAAAATAGTATAGCATTATTTTTCATTACAATGTTTACAATCTGGGAAACATAGTGATAAGCCATTCAAATGATGAGTCAAAAAAAGAATTTTGGAAGCAAAATGCAAGGACTCAGAAACTTTTGACAATTGTATCCAACCATCAAAATCAAAAGAAGAGAGATGAATAAGGTGACAGATATGAAATTATGTATCCTTTTTTCTCTACATTTGCAAAATAATGGAGAATACTTGGCCACAGGAAAGCAAGAAAGAAGTCTATTTAGTATCATCTTTCAGGGGCAGAGCAAATAATTTTATGACAAAAGTATTGACCTATGGTTCTTCATCTGTTTGCTCATGTCCTTTATCAGCCAGCAGTTTTCTTCTCATTGACTATCAATGTACCGAGAATATTTGCCATGATCAACAGAGTCTGTTAGGTACAACCAAATATACTGAGTAGTAGTAGCACCAACCTAGCCTTTTCCTGTACATAGTTAGGTGTTTGACACTGATTAATTAGTGTCAGTAGCTGATCGGCATGCTTCTAATCACATTTGATTTAATATTTTTTGTTTTTTATCTAATACCACAGAGTGACCACTGAGCAACTTCAAATGAAAGTTAGATACAAACCTTAGATACAGTTCTTGGAAATCTTCTGTATTTCAGAAAGCAAAAGGCTAGACATATGTTAAAAACAATGACAAAAAATACAGTCCTATCTTTCTGAAAGTACATCTGTCCTTTAAATTATATGGAACAGAGGTGGTGGAATTTGATAGCTTTAGTGGAATAAAGGACAGAAATTTCTCCAAAGGCTTTTGGACATCAGTTGAAGGAAATTCTATGCACACCAATTGGCATTGCAGTAGATAAAGCTACCGGTAATATCAAATAATCATGACATGATTCCTTGATGTCATGTTGCTTTCACTGACACACTGTGCCAAGGACCAAGGCTGGTGATGATGTTCACATGTGTCTGTTTGGTGCAGATATGACTATGCAACACTGAGGCCACTGCACGTAACAGTTATGCCAAGAAAGAAGTGAAACAAGTCTCCATTTTTTAAAAACTAATCTGCAAAAGAATGTATGGTGAGCTGTATGTGTCTCATTCGTGTTTGTGAATGCCTTATAGGAAATTCTTAGAGGCAAGGAACAAGAATACTTTTAAGATTCAATCAAATACCCTTTTTATTTTTGAAATAACACAACATTTCATATCAGATCTCAGTATAGCTCTTCTTATATCCCTATGAAAGAACTTTGGAGAAAACACATTATAAAATTTCCTTTTTTTTTTTATTTTGCTTTCTTGATAACTCAATTTTTTTCCAGGGCACAGCTGAACAAGAAGGGAAATAAATAGATTTCTACTGTATATTAATGAGTTAGTCACAACAATAGCTGCATATCCAGATATACCACATCACTGGGGATATTAAGGAATCAGAAGTAAGTATACTACACGTCTTATGAACTTACAACATATTTTATTAATATACTGTACTGCTTTCAGTATGTTTCAGTATGATAAATGCTACTGGGTTTAACTCTTACCTGCATTCCATCTGTTGTTTAATTTGTTTTCATAACAGCATTATTAGAAAATTAATCTGTAGTCCTTCCATGAATGTTTCTCAAGAGGCTCTAATTTCTCTTTTTAATGTATTTACTGACACTGCTACCTATATATTTGCATTCTAAATAGCACTATTTATATAGTTTTTACAATTTTTTTCATAGCAGTTGCTAAGTGCATGTGATTGCATCAACATGATGGCCCTTTTTTTTCTTACATAAGGCTTAGAATATATTCCAGAAGTCCTGTTCATTGCATCACGTGTCACCTGGATAGATGTGAAGAAAAGTGACCGCAAATATTGATGAAGTCATTCTAGAGTTAGCAATCTGAAAAAAATAAACAAGGCAGCATAAATAATCATGTACTTATAAATCATTTTTTAAAAGTTATTTGAAGACTTTTCTTCCATTATCCAATGTTTCAGTGCAATTCACAAACTCCAAAAAACTCCAGGATTTGCTTGTTGAATAGCAGAGCTGTTACTGTCTGTTTAGGAAACACTTATTTCTACGTGCTTACTTTAGTGGCATGCTACTGCAACTGTTCCCTCATGTGCTGAAATCTCTCTCTATGAACATTATTTTCTTCTTGCACTAGCTATGATAACTATGTAGAAGTAGTTCCCCAACAGTACAAGCACATTCTTAAGACTTCTGGAATATTCTTTGGGTTGTGATGAATACCAGGCATATTCCTTCCATACCAGAAGCTAGAAGCCAACATGAATACTTCCCCATTTTAGAAATTAGCCATTTGAACAATGGAGGAGTTGTCCTCTATCTTATAGGGTATAAAAGCCATTTTAAGCTGGGAAGTACTGAGACTTGAACACAGCTTTTTGTTTTTTAATTATCTGTTTAGTGGTTATTCTTAAGAATTATTATTTTCTTATTAGTCAGAAAAAAGGGCATCAAAGACCAGCTAAAACCTCTGCTCTCTTTGAAGTCAGCATATGCCTGAGAGGCATTTTTGATTCTGAAAAGTTTGCATTTACTAATGAAAAGACTGTGATAAAATTATTGTTAACCAGCCTATGCTTACCACTTCAACAAAGTTCTCATACCTGCTGATGCTTGTCTTTTTATTTATTTATTTTTTCAGATGCTGAAGGGAACTCTATCTTCTCTTGGCATACTATGAACCTCGTACTGCATTTCAAAGGCCATGGAAGGAACCTTAATGAAGCAAGAACTTTTTGTTTGAAAAAGACACTAGAAAGTGACAAAGTTATTCAGGAATTTTTAGTTTGTGACGATTTTCTTCAGTGCATACTTTCAAAAATGTCCTTGAAATTATAGCATATATTTTAAACTTCTAAAATTGCAGAAGTCAGAAAAAATGTTGGATGAAACTTTTCATGATAGACACACAGTGCACAACCAGTACTTACAGAAATACAACTGTGAAAAGAGCAGTTCTTCAAGAAACACAGACTAAACTGATTCAGAAAACAATCGCTGAGATGTAATAGAGCAGTCTTCACTCATGTGTCAAGATCTAGTGAAACTGCCTTACTTTGGCAGAGTGGTTTTATCAATTGCATGACTTAAATCTTCCTGTCCTCTGATTTAAACCACTGGGTTCCTGAGTCAGGATCTATTGTACTGCTAGCCTCAGCATGACTCTCTTGGGTAATTCCACAGCTTGTTGAACTATTTCTACCATATCATGTGTTATAGGAGGGGAGAGGGAAGAAGGGGCTTCTGAAAGGCCACTGAAAAGTAAAGACAGATATTTGTGGAGGTTGATGACCTAAGCAGATTTGGAAAAGCTGCTCATGCCATGTTTAAAACTGTGGGTGCTCCATGTATAGCTCCATTTATAGCTATAGGGATAATATCATGTAACATGTAAGGGCTCTAATATGCACTTCTTGAATAATTTCAGAAGTTTTCATATCCAATCAATTGTCACTTGATCTGCTTTTTATGCCATAATTTGCCTTGTATTTATTTCTTTCCTTTGTGCAAAAATATATTGTAAAGTACAGGCATTGTAAGTTACAGGTTAAATAGCTGATAGAAGAATGCAATATTGAAGGTAGAAATCTTAACCTAAATTATATGAACATGGAGAGAATGAACTGCAGGTTCTGTATTTTTCTCTTATACAAATTAAGTATACCCCCAAAACACCCCAAAACCAACACCCAACAATCCTTCACAAGTTGTAAACATAGGTATCTAATTCCTTGAAATACTGACTATATGATAATGTGTAAAAGACAAAAATGAGTCCTGACAAGATGACTGTGAGGAGCAAGGCATCAGTAGAATAACAGAGAAGTAGTTTTGGAATATAAATAAGACCAAGAACATGGCTGTTTAGCTTGTGTCAGTGAATTATGAATCTTTTATTTTAGCATGAACTAATAATATCTCAAAAATTGCAAATAAAAATGACCAACACTGGAAAGCTATTAAAAATAAAGAAAAAAAGAAAAATCATATAAAGTGTAAATCAAAATAATTTATTATAATGTTTAATTTAGTATTATAAAGTTACAGAATAATTTTACCATATGAAATACCCCATAGTTGCTGCTGTTGCATCTCAAACATTACATTTCAGACAAGAGATAAAGCCACTGAAATTCTACATTCAAATTGTTAAAATGCAAAGAAGCAAAATTAGTGTGAGATAATACTTCTTCAATGCTTCTAGAAATCTGCTGATGTTGTTTGCAACCCATTTAATGTACAATGAATGCACATGGAATCTAATCTGTTATTTCTAGACTTTGACACAAATACTGGTTTAAAATACTAGCTCAGATTTTATACTAATGAGACAATGGAACTGGAGGCATAAACTACACTACATGTGGCTCTTTTCAATTCTTCGCAGCCTATATCTTTAAATACTGGAAGACATTTGTTTGCAAAGCCATAAGTTTTTCTGAAAGCTAATTTACTTCACTTTGCTTGAGTCAAAAGCATTCACTGTTTTGTAATTTTCAGGTAGGAAAAGAGGGAAATGAAGCTGTTCAAACATTTTCTGATACACTGTTGACTTGTGGGTTAGTTTTTTTTATTTAAAAATGCACAAGCAAATGTTTTGCACAGATGTTATTGTTTTAACTGGTAAGGATCTAATAGTATTAACCTTGCCAGGGAAGTTTAAGAACCCTCCCTCTTTCACAACTGTTTTCTGCTTCATTGCTTTTCCCAAGTTAAGCCTTGGGTATCCATACTTAGGAGCTTCAGGTAGGTGGCATTTGAGAAGCTTCATCATACAAAATGTGCCAGGGTTTGTTAACCAAGAACTGATTCCATTTGAGTTCTATGGACAGCATAGTATTTTTAAGCATTGGGGGGTGTGTGTGTGTGTGTGTATTGCCATCCTCTGTCATGAGAAACCAAATGCCTTACATGTCTTAAATTAAAAAATGACAAATTTTCACTGGCCATTGGTTTGACTACTATCAAATATAAGTTTCCTGTAACCTCACAGTGAGACTGGTACCAAAAAAGATCTTTGGTTCTTTAGGACTACAGAGAAATTCAAAGGTTTGTAATGCCAAGCTTATATGTTATTAGGGCAACATGCATAATTTTCTTCTTTTGTGATTGTTTTCTCTGAAACATGAAGAAGGAATTTTGAGCAGGCAGTGAAAATGAACACTTTCCACTCAAAGAGCAATGTGTTACTTCTAAGTTCTTCAAAACAGAGGAAAAAAGACATTACCAGCATCAGCATATCTAGTTTGATTCCATAGCATGTCACAGAATCATAGAATCAAAAAATGGTTGAGGATGGAAGGGACCTCTGGAGGTCCTCTGGTCTAAGCACTCTGCTGAAGCAAGGACACTTGGTGTCTGGAGTTGCCTAGGACCACATCCAGACAGCTTGTGAATACCTCCAAGGATGGAGATTCCATAACCTCCCTGGGAAACCCGTGTCATTGTGCAGACACACTCACACTAAAAACAAACAAACAAACAAAAAAAGGTTTCCTTATGTTCAGATGGAGCCTCCTGTGTTTCGGCTTGTGCCCAGTGTCTCTTTCCTTGTCAGTGTGCACCACTGAGAAGAGTCTTGCTCAGCCTTCTTTACACCCTCCTTACAGATATTTCTATATATTGATGAGTTCCCCCCAAGCCTTCTCTTCTGCAGGCTGAACAGTCCCAGCTGTCTCAGCCTTACCTCACAGGAGAGATGACCCAGTCTCTCAGTCATCTTTGTGACCTTTTGTTGTACTCTCTGCAGTATGTCCATGTCTCTCATGTACCAGGAAGCCCAGAACTGAACACAGTACTTTCTACTAATGCAGACTTCCTGCTAACATAGAAGTGCTTAATGTTTCTTTACTGTGTGGTGTTTTTAAATTGGATTTCAGCCATGGATAAAACAAAATAAACTAAAGTGATAAGATGTAGCTTTAAAATAATCTTTCCAAGACAGCTTGGATGTTTGTCATTGAAATCTGCCTTATGCTCACAATCAATTTACTCTTTTTTAACGTGTTGTCATGCATCCACGCTAGTCGCTACCCCTCTAGACAGAGTTTCCGAAACTAAATTATATTTGGCTAAGCTTTATGCTAAACTGTCTAGAAGGAAAACTGCAGTAATAAGTAAAATACCTTTAGATACATTTGGCTGGATATTAGGAAAAGCTTCTTCACCAGAAAGTTTGTCAAGCACTGGAACAGGCTGCCCAGGGAAGTGGTTGAGTCACCATCTCTGGAGGTATTTAAAAAACATGTAGGTGTGGTGGTTAGGGACATGGTTTAATGGTGGAGTTGGCATGCTAGGTTAACAGTTGGACTTGATGATCTTAAATGGTTTCATGATTCCTATTAAAATTTGGAAAAGCTTTGTAAAGTTCTTCCTGGTTCTGTTACCTGTCAATATCTCCAAGTGAGTGGATTAGCTGTAGCAACAGTGTAAACGCACTGGAGGGGTGTGCATTTTGAATATGTTTACAGAAGGTATTTTCACAGAGCCTAAAAACAAATGTCATTATTTGTTCTTTCATTTTTTACCTCCTCATCATCTGTCTGTAATGTGACACTTTAGACAACATGGTTTTCAAAGGTTTGGAATACTGTAAATGTGAAAAAGTATGCTCATTGAACACTGAGTACCATTACTCACTTCAGGAGAAATCTCACAACATGTAGACATGAAAACCAGCTTCACAGTTTTAATAAGGTCTCCTACATAAATGTAATGATAGAAGATTGTAATGTTTGTCATCTGTAACATCAAAACATGCTACTGCAAAAATCTTGCAGAAACATTCACCCATTTAGCAAACATGTTCATCACTCATTTCAGACCATGGACTGTTTGAGTAAGGATAGCACAATACTGAGAACAGGCAGAGTGCTGGCACTGAAGCTATAGGTTTGATAGCATCTGGACATTTCCATATCTACCTGCCAAATCCTTAAATAAATGATCAAACTTCATTTAGGACTTTTTGTGTTGCAAGAGCATTAAAGAGCCTCAAAAGCAGCAAAGATCTTATGCTCTTCAGGCAGACTTTAAAATAAAGTCCTAAGTAAATTAAGACAGTGCATAACTATGTCATAAAACAAAGAAGGCAGATGAGGTGTATTACATGCATTATCACTCAATGATTTTCAGAATTTCTGTATCTGTGAAAAGAATATTCCTGGGTGTGAAGCTTAGTGAGTAACTTTCAACTACTTTAAACTTTTTTTATTTTTTCTTTGTTATTTTTGCAGTTTTGCTCTTGGATTGGTGAGGGAAGAAGGATATACTACAACTTTATAAACATTGTCCTGTTCACTAATTTCCATGAGATTCTTCCATAGTCAATGGAGAAGAGAGAGACTCTTGCTAGAGGACTTTATGTCTGAAGTGCATCTCTAGGACTGCTCAGTGTTTTGTTCGAGAGTGTATAGGAGAAAAAAAAAGAAACAAATGGTTTGTTTTTGGCAAATATTTCATTGTACTTGAACAACATAGGGCCAAGATTTATGGTACCTCAAAACCCCCAACCTGCTTCATTTATAGTTAACGTAGAATTATCACTGCTTTCAGCAGTAGATGATTTTCTGTCCTTCCTACATCAGTGATGTATCATCCCTCCATCATAAAAAAGTATTACCTGTGCAATTAAGAACTGTTCTTCGGAAAAATGGAAAGGTCTGACTGTTTAAGATGAAACAAAATGTCACTGAGCTTCAGAAATATTCTACTTTTTGGCCTAAGAGTGCCAAGTCAAAATGTCAAGTTCACAAATCAGTAATTTTTTTTAACCTTCATATTTGGATTGTTAGGTATTACACAAAGTAGAAAAAATGACAATGTCATTCGTAATAATCACCACCATCTTACAACTACCCTAATAATAGCATGAAATAGTGTAGAGTTGAGATTTATGATAATATCATACAGACCGTTTCACTAGATATCACAAATACTACCATCTCTCTTATTCTGTGTTTATTCTGTCATCTGCCAATGGTGCAAAATTAACTACTGCAAGATATGAAAATTTGAAACAAAATAAGGCAGTGATACATACTATATGAAAGATTTTAATGAGATCACTGTTCACTTATGCTTTGCATTTTGCCCCTAATTTTTTCAGCAGAAGTCCACACAGAAAATGACCTAAAACCTGGAAATACAATGAGACTTTAATATTTAAATTACAACAGGAGGTGAGTATGTGTGAGAGCTTTAGAAAAGTCTTTTCAATATGATTGTCACATGAAGATCTACAGCATATAAGAAGATAAAGAAGATCAGAACAGGTGTAGTTAAATTAAGAAAAACTAGCAATTTACTATCTTAGGAAGGAATAAGAATGATAGTTCTGTATTATTTTTAAAAAGTATACAAAAAAATCTAAATAATAAGGACCAAAACCTGTACTGTAATACATGCAGATGTTGCTGGCTTTAGCTCCTGAGGAATATTGTCATTTCTTCAGTCCTATGTATTTCTCTCACAATTAATGATACTTTAAAAAATACTTTTTTCTACTAGAAGGTAAAAGGGATGTTTACTGATGTTTTCCTACTTCCACACTGGTTTTTAATGGAGTCAGGAAATCTTGTTTATATCCAGACTTTAAAGACAAACAATAGTGTAGTCAGTTCCATGAGAACCCTGGGAGCCATTGCTATTTTAGAATCATAGAATCGTTTAGGTTGGAAAAGACCTTTAAGATCATCAAGTGCAACCGTAAACCTAACACTGCCAAGTCCACCACTAGACCATGTACTTAAGCACCACATCTACATATCTTTTAAATACCTCCAGGGATGGTGACTCAACCACTTCCCTGAGCAGCCTGTTCCAGTGCTTGACAACTCTTTCAGTGAAGAAATTTTTCCTAATATCCAGTCTAAACCTCCTGTGGTGCAACTTGAAGTCATTTCCTCTTGTCCTGTCTCTTGCTAAGTGGGAAAAGAGACCAACACCCACGTCACTACAACCTCCTTTCAGGTAGTTGTAGAGAGCAATAAGATGACCTCAGGTCCTTTTCTGCCTGACAGCTTTCCAGCAACTTTTCCCCAAGTCTATAGCTCAATATGAGGTGCAGAACTAAGTTCAGAACCTGGCACTTGGCCTTGTTGAACCTCATACAATTGGCCTCAGCCATCCAATTCAGCCTGTCCAGATTCCTCTGCAGAGCCTTTCTACCCTCGAGCAGATCAACACTCCTTCCAAACTTAATGTAACTTGCAAACTTACTGAGGGTGCACTCAGTCCCCTCATTCAGATCTTTGGTAAAGATATTAAACAGAACTGGCCTCAATACTGAGTCTTGGGGTACAGCATTTGTGAACAGCAGCCAACTGGATTTAACTCCATTCGACACCACTCTTCAGGACCAGCCATCCAGTCAGTTTTTTATCCAGCAAAACATACACCTGTCCAAGCCATGAGCAGCCAATTTCCCCGGAGAATGCTGTGGGAAATGGTGCCAAAAGATTATTAAGGAGAAGAGGTATGAAGAGTTTCAAGAAGTGGCTGTGACTTAGAATCCAAATGAAGCTTTAGGATTTTCTTTTCCTTGATACAGTGAAAGTTGTGTTTAGGTTAGCTAGTGAACTAAGGCCATGCACTGCAGGTAACTAGAATGTTATCTTTTTTTTTTTTCAGACAGAAACCCAACTTGCTTTGGAATTTGGACATATAAGAAATATTTGTTTGCTTTATGCCATAAATGTTTAAAAAAATAGCTAGCTTTGATTTGAAAAATAAATCTAAAATTATTTTTTTTCTCATAATTGCCTAATTGTATACGACATTATTAAAATAAAGTAAGGAGCAGGGCAAAATTCCTTGGATGTCTTTATTCATGGAGAGTATGGAGTACTGTTTGCCTCTAGACTACATAGTGTGTTACTATTTTTTAGAATGTTTTAGTTCACATAAGAATGATCCAGTTCTTGTTCTTGATTCTTAGAGATCTGTTTACATGCTGAGAAAGTAGATAGCAGATGACATAGCAAACTATTACATGTTTCAAATTACAGAGTGAATGAAATGAAGCATCGATAATAACCTATTTACATCAACACATGCAAATAAAAAATTTCAACTATTGTTATATTGCATTTTCATTTTTGTTCAACTACAGACTTAGTAAATATTTTTGCAATTTTGAAAATTTTATGTGTGTTTTTGTATGTGTAAGTATTACCTTTGCAAAGGAAAATTCAATCTGTTGACAAGTTTTTAATTTGCTTTGTTGTTTTGTTTTTCTTGAAGAAATATGTGATATATATGACTGTATTTACACACATATGAGGAGAAATATTTTCTTTTGTGTTATATGATAGGAAGAAACCCAGTGAAAGTAAACAATACCAGCTAGACTTGTGACTGTTTCAGCATTCATTGACGTTCTTAATAAAAATTATTTCTGGTTTGAAAGTAGCTTTACAAGGAAAAAGAAAAGAGTTGTTGCTCTTATAAATGATATCTAAACACATAAGCATGTTGAAACTCTGATGCCAGGTTGGATCGGGTTTTGATGTGAAAAACAAGACATTTTTCTTTCTGATATAATTCAGTTTGATGTTTGTAGAGCTACAATTATGTCATAAAACAGGAATTTGAGATTTGTTTTTCATTTAAATTTTCTAAAACACGAATAAGGGTTTTCATATAGCCTTCATAACTTGTACAGGTGTAAAAAGCTGTTTTCTAAATTTGTAAATAAGCTTGAGAGATGAGTAATTGTTTGGAAATTCAGTTCAGATAAACCTCTTGACAAGTTTGGAGATTATTTGTAAAGCTCATCTGAAACTGTCTATGCCCTTTTAGTTGGCAAATTTAGGTAGGAAACTTCCCAAACTAAAGTATCTACTTTAGTTCTGGAAATACTTATAGAAGTCAGGTTGAAATCCTATAAAGTTTTTTGTTATTTAATAACAAATAATTGATAATTTATTCACTTGGAACAAATGAATTCTTTAAATGAAAAATTTTCTTAAACTTCCAGTATTTTGACTCTTCCCCCCTAGTCCAATGACAACCTGTTTCATAATTTCTTTATGAAAGAAAGCTCAGCTGGAATTCCAGAGACTGTTGTCACCTCATCATAGAGCATAACTGAGGAATGATCTGTGTTTAGATCAGCATAAATGACCACGATCAAATGGCCAAATGTCATCCACATCTGCTTATCTTGTAAAGATATTCAATCTGTCTTATATTTTTTTATGTTAGGGAAAAGTACAATTAGGAGAAAATGAAGGCTGAGGTAAAAAGACTACGTATTTTATTTCATAGTCTAGCATAGTATAATCTACCATCAGAAAGAATTAATATTAATTCTATCTGTCTATTGAGTTATAAAAGGATGTACAAGGCTTGTTCAGTTGGAAGAGAGATGGAAATAAATATTTTTTATTTTATTTTAAAGAAAAAAGGCTATATGAACTTATATTTCAGGGGATTATAAGGGAGTGTGTTTAACTCTGTCTCAAGAATGAAAATGTTACCCTATTTCAGGAAATCCTTCTGCTTACTGACATGAACATTATGCTGCCTAAATCTGGGGACAGATTTCTTACTTCACCTGATATCTGATGGGTGCAGCAGAGCAGTACTGTGGAGGAGTTAATTATGGCTCACAGATTACTGGGCCAGTGTTACAATGACCTTGAGCCTTGACAGAGTTTAAAGCAGCATATGAAGTATATGAGTTTGAGCCATCTCCCAGAAAATGAACAGTGATACTTAGCCAATATACTTTGCTAACAAGCACAACCCCATGTACGTGCTTGGAGAGCACTTGTACTCCAGTAGCTGGCTGGCAGCCCTGTATCCTGGGCTGCAGCAAAAGAACTGTGACCAGCAGGTTGAGGGAGGTGATTCCACACCTCTGTGCTGCTCTTGTGAGACTCCACCTGGAGTAATGTGTCCAGCTCTGAGGCCCCCAATATAAGAAGCACGTGAGAAGGACCTGTTGCAATGAGTTCAAAGGAGAGCCACAGAGATGATCAAGGGGTTGGAGCACCTCTCCTATGAAGACAGGCTGAGAAAGTCAGGATTTTTCAGCTGGGAGACAAGAAGGCTCTAGGGAGACCTTACAGCAGCCCTCCAGTACTTAAAGGGGTCCTACAAGAAAGCTAGAGAGGGATGTTTTACAAGGACAGATAGTGACCGGACAAGGGGTAGTGGTTTCAAACTGAAAGAGGGTAGATTTAGATTAGATATTAGGAAGAAGTTCTTTACTATGAGAGAAGTGAGACACTGAAACAAGTTGCCCAGAGAAGCTGTGTATCCTGCCCCCCTGGAAGTGTTCAAGGCCGGGTTGGACAGGGCTTTGAACAACCTGGTCTAGTGGGAGGTGTCCCTGCACATGGCGAGGGGTTGGACTGGATGAGCTTTAAGGTCCCTTCCAAACCAAACCAATCTATGATTCTATGATTCTTTTAATTTTAGACAATGAGAAAAAAAGCTAGTTGCAGTAGAAATAGCTAGGGTCAACAGTAAAAATTACCAGTAACATACTTCATTCAATTTTATACCTCCTGTCATCCTCTCTTATTTTTTTTCCAGTGCTTTCTCTGCAGATTTTCCATCCCACTGGATTGTGATATAGTTATATATGTGTTTCTGATCTTACATTATATCACACTGACAGTTCATAAAGTGCAAAGTACCAGTGAGGCATTTTGGTAGGACATTTTAGCTTTGCTCTGACTTTGAGTGGAATGAAATATGTTCTGTTAAAAAGGGAATTTATGGAGGTAATCAACTGGAGTGATCCCTTTCAACAGAACTCTTAATTTCACACCTTGTTCATATATGAAATAAGCCTTTACTAAAGGCGTGTGTTTGACAAGGAACTGGAATCTTTTCTGTCAAAGCACCTGAATTGTCATTGTGTACAAATATGTAGGATACAGAATCAGACTATAAAAGCAAAAACTGTCAGTTTGGCTTACAGATGTCACTGACCAGGCTATGACATGGAACAAGTTCAATGACTATGCATCTATCTTTTTCACAATTATGCTTCCAAGTTGTAAATTATTCTGTGCATACATTTCTGTAGGATGATCTCCTGGTTTCTCTAGGATGATCTCCTGGTTTGTGCATATTTTGCTGATTTCTTTTCCTTCTCTTTTTGTCTTGCACACACTTATATGTTGAACAGACTCTGCCTGTGTATCTACGTATGTCAAAGAAGAGTTAAAATACATATACAATATTTCCATACTCATACACTAGATTCAGGTGCCCAGGGACTTGCAGGGGGCTGCTGGGTGGCCTCTATGAGGAGAGTCTGGGGCTGCCCCGTGTCTGACACAGCTGGTTCCAGCTGAGTCCCAGGGCCCCACTGCAGGGCACAGCTGAGCCCCACAGCCATGATGGCAGCACCTGGGGAAACCCTGGGTAAGGAAGGGCAAAATGCTGGATGGAGAAAGGAACAACACAGGGAACACCAAGGTCAGAGGAGGAGGTGCCCATTTTACTCTTTTTATAGCTGTGTATGTATATCCATAAATAAACACACAGTTTTTGTAATTTTTACTTTTCTGGCCTATTTTCTTAAAAATTAAGTATAATCACATTCTCAGTGAAAATTATAACTTGACGATAAAGACAATAATATTTGTAATAGTAATATTTGCAATACTGGATACTGCAAAATAAAAGCATGACATAAAGAGAAATTTTAGCTAAAAACTATGTAAACTGACAATCATTATATTTGTGACTCTCATATCATGGACTGTACTTCAATCTATTTTGCCAGCTATTATGGTACATATATATATTAAGCACTTGGTTCTATGCATAGATTGCAATACCACCATCACCCTTTTGTGTAGCTTGTAAGTACTGTATAAAATGATTAAAGATGCTATAAAATGTTAGTTATGTAAAACAGTATGGAAATTGGATGAATATGATACTGCATTACAATTTCAACAATACACATTGAATTGTAAGGGGATTTTCTCACATCCTGTAGTATATATTAATTCTTTATGATGCAATGAGAGAATGAAAGGGACTCTGAAATTTAAGCAGTTCGAGAGGGACAAAGTGACTTGTTCTTTAAAATCAGTTCTGGTTGCCTTGGCAAGAATTTACTTTTAGCTGTTCCTTGGGAAAAGAACTGAATAAGAATGTGATTTAAATTATAAGTGGTCTGAATATAGAAAGTATATAAGTCCTATCTAGAAGAATAATTCCACTTATCTTTTGGGAGCTGAATCTGATGTGATATTGTTGGATTAATGTTTATGCCAAAATAGGTATCATAGGTACTGAAAGCAGCTATCTTGACATTATGACAAGGTCAAGCTTGTAAAAAATTTTAATCCCAGCTGGACATATGCAGACATTTATTTGTATTTCCTCACAAAATATGTGAATATTAATATTTCATGACAAAGATTTTTTTTCCTTCATATTTAGTTACACACGTGCCAGTCAAGGTTAGTGGGGGACTTCCATGAAGGTTGACTGAGTTCAGTTTCGTGAGGAAAGTGTGCAGTACCCCCATGGAGCAGCAATACTTTGTGACATTTGGATATGCTGCACCAGGTGAGCCAATTCCAGATGATCACTGACTCATAGAGACCACATAATAGGTTTTCGTTAGCATGGTCCCACAGGGGAGGCCTTTCTATAGCACTCGATGTCTTCTCAGTAGAGCAGGGGTGGGGGTTACCTGCTTATCCTTGACAGAACTCCTCCTATGGCAATCTGCAAGCTGGATAGCACTCAGACAGTGGACTCTCTGCTGGGTGGTGAAAACTTGGCCCTGGGAGATCTCTAATTCTGGAATGATCAGGCAGCTATTTTGTTCCTTTCTGTGTAGGAGGCAGGTTAATTCACTGTTTCAAATGACTGTGCAATAAAGTTTTATCTCCAGATTTTGGATCATTGCCTTAAACATTTTCGATAGCAACACATTTTGCCTGTCTTGTATTTGAGGCTAGCTTTGCCTACTACAGGAAGAAAAAAAAATAAAACCTCTTTATTAATCTTCTTTGCATCATCTTCTAATGTGGCCTGTGTAATCTTTTGTGCTTTGTATTACAAATTCTTTGGAACAGGAATCACACCCTAGTGCTAGTGCTTTAGAAAGTATATTTCCATCATTCAATTAAATACAAACAACAGTTGTGGTGGGTTAACCTTGACTGGCTGTCAGGTGCCCATCAAGCTGCTTTCCCACTCCTCATAGGACAGAGAAAGAAAAAAAGGATGAAAAGCTTTTGGGTCAAGATAAGTACAGGAAGACCAGTTACTGTCATAGTCAAAACAGGTTCAACTTGAGGAAATGAGTTTATTTTATTGACAATTAATAACAGAGAAGGATAGTGGGAAATAAAAACAAAACTAAAATCACCTTCTCCCATATCTCCTTTCTTCCCAGGCTTACCTTCACTCAACTCTTCTTCCTCCTCACACCCCCCTCACCTAGAGCTGTGTAGAAGGATGGGGAATGGGCGTTGTGGTCAGTTCATAGTGCTTCATCACTTCTTCTCTTAGCTCCCCATACTTCTCCCCTGTCCCAACGTGGGGTTCTTCCCATGGGATACAGTCCTTCACAAACTTCCCCAGTTTGTGTCTTTTCCTTGGGCTGCAGTTCAAGAACTGCTCCAGAATGGGTCCTTTCCATAGGATGTAATATTCCAGGAGTGGACTGCTCCAGTGTGGGTTCCCTTCAGGGTCACAGATCCTGTCAGAAAACATGCTTGTAAGTGCACTGCTCTGCACAGGCTGCAGGTCCTGCCAGGAGCCTGCAACAGCATGGGCTCTCCACAGGATACCGTTTCCTTCAGCACACATCCACCTACTTCAGCATGGGGTCCTGTACGGGCTACAGGATGGATAGCTGCTCCACTATGGTCTTCATGGGTTGCAGGAGGACAACCTGCCTCACCATGGTCTTCACAGACCGCAGGGGAAAATCTTCTCTGATGTCTGGAGCATCTCCTCTCCCTTCTCTTCACTGATCTTGGTGTCAGCAGAGTTGTTTCTCTTGCATATTCTCACTCCTTTCTCCCAGCTGCTGTAGAACAGCAATTTTTACCCTTTCTTAAACATGTTATCACAGAGAAGCCGCAAATGTCATTGACTAGAACCACCTCTGTCCAACATCGGGGTAGCTCCTGGTGCCTTCTGATGGAAGCCACCCCTGCAGCCCTTTCCCCACTACTAAAATCTTACCATGTGAACCCAATATAATGGTGCAGGCAGAGATATCCGCAACAGCCCCAGAAGGTCACAGATATTTGCCATAGAACAAACTGGTTTATCTGGGGATTATGCTGTCAAGGCAGAGATTGTGCTGTGAATAGTTTCTATTCTCAGATTTCTGGTTGAACTAGCAGGAAAGAATGATTGTAAATAAGTGTTGTATTTTTGATGGAACACCCAAGAACCTCATCCAAACTTTTTTTTCTGTCTTGTTGGAATTTGAGGAAGAACACTGACAATACAGAAAGACCTAAAAAAAAAATCAGATTAAGACAAGAAATACTTATTTTAGGCACATTACAAGAAGTAAGTATTTCTTATAAGAATGTACCAGTATGTTTTCCACAGGATAGTGGAAAATCCTTTAGAAACTATCTGCTAATCAAACAGACTTTGTGAAAATATATTGGTATGTTAAACATAAAAAATGTTAAGCTGTGACAATTGATATAAAATTCCATGACAAAACCCTGCAAAACCAAATGCTAAAAAACATTTGAAAACAACTGTGCAATTAAAAAAATACTTGTCTTCTATAAATGCAATTAGAAAGCTTAGGATGCCCCAAGGGAGCATTTCTAAAATACCAGGAAAATATACGTCCTGGAATATTAAAGTAGATGCCATCTTAGCAAAGTTAACAAATATCTACCAGTAGCACAGTTTCCTTACTTTTATGAATCATGATTTTATGTCTAAATAATGTTATCATGTAAGTGGAGAGCTTAAATGAGAGAACAGTCTTAAGAAGATGGGATTACCGTTATTTCTTTCAAAATGTAGACTAGCAGCTAAACCCCTAAGGCGAGACTTTTGAACAGTCATATCTCCAACAAGTAATTATCTCACAGTACATCTCTGTTGTTAGGAACTACTGAGTCAGTTATTTTAATGGAGATGTCTGTGTGGGCTGCCTGTCTGCAAGTCTGTTCTAGGAATGATTGTATCACATGAGAAAGGCTTTTACAAACAAACCAAAAAGAAGAAAGGCTATAATACGCTTGAGCTGTTCTATATTTTAATTGGAATTTTTTTTTCTGAAAAAGTGTAAGACTTATTTTTTCCTTTTCCATACTTCATTCCTTTTTTGCTTTCCTGGGGGAGGTGAGGGGTGCATATGTGTGTGCGCACGTGTACTTATGTAGGTTTTTCTGTTTTTTCCTACTATCTTGTGTCCTTTTTTGTCTACATTATTCACAGACAGTTCCCCTTCTTCACAGAAATGTCAGAAATGTCACCACCACATTTGCAATTTTCCTCCAGTGTGGCAGCTTCTGCAAGTAACTGCAGTCCTCTGCTCTTCATAGAGGAATGAACCCTACTAGCAGTAGTACAAGATGACAGTCATAGTCTTTGCCTCTCTCTTCTCCATCAGTAACATTATAAATATTTTATAGTAAAAAAGTGCACATAGCTTTATTAGCATTTTATGATACTGTATAGGCTCCTAAAATTTGGTAGAAAAGCAGCATCTCCTGCTTCAGGAACTGAAAGATAAAAACACACTATTTCCATGAAAACAATACACTTATGCAATTAGTATATGAAGATATTTTTTAGGAAGAGATGGAGAATCTGTTGCTTATAATTTGAATTAGATTTATAACTTCACTGAATACAGATTATTACTGATTTTTTTATGGCATTGTGGCCTATTAACATGCAGCCTACCAATGTCATTGAGAAAGCTTATTAGTAGACAAAATAAAAAGGTTCCTCCACTGTGATCTGGAAATGCAGTACAAACACACATTTTCACAGAGTAAAAACAAGCAATAAAGTCCCATTTAATCCATCAGAAAAGGATAAATACTGAATGGTACATATGTGTTTGGATTCTTTGAGAACAACTGGTTTTAT
>NW_010156425.1:0-10003 GCF_000695765.1 Mesitornis unicolor
TTTCCAACCGAGCGATTCTGTGATCCTGTGTAATGTGCGGTAAGCCAGCATATCAATCACAAAAAGCCCCCCTCAAATGGTAAAAACACTGTCCCCAGGTGTTTGCCTTGCTGCAGGTTTCCATAGCCAAGGACTGGTTAGCACTGGTTTTACACGTGCTGAGAAAAGCAAGAATTGCTGAAGGCTGCTGAAGTGTAGTTCAGTGACAGAGCTCAACACATCCACATTGCTCCCTGCCTCCTGCACTGGTCGGCAAACAGGCAGCAGCACTAGGAATGAGAGACCAAACGATTAAAACTATTCAAATACACAACACAAAGGACTGCACTCGCTTTACAGCACTGCTTTGTTTAAAGTATGGGGGTTTTTTCCGCTTAATCTTAACCCACTAACTAATATTTAGCTTCAGAAATAACTCAAATGAAGGGTTCCCTCCTAGCTGTGGGTATGAAGGCAGGCAGAGACTGGAACTGTTTGATGTCCGTTTCACTGCAATAAGTGGGTAAAAATGCAGATAAAAGTAAATGATGCATAATTATTACCACCATTAACACCATCTGTCATCACTCATGAGTGCTGATAGGTATGTATATATTTTTTTAATAAATACATGTATATATACACATGCACACAAACCTTCAGGACAGAGCACCTCTCTGCTCTACAAATCACAGCACCAGCCCTCTTGGAGCTGCTGTCTCTCCTTGTAAGGCACCCACCAGCATGCAGAGGAGACAACGAATTCAGAGCAACTCACAGCTTCCAGCCCCTCCAGTCACCCAGGAGGGCAGAGGGGCTCCATAAGGCGACATCAGGCCCAGAGACTTCTCTTTATAAGGGCAAAAATAATGGTTTAAATACACGATACCCAGCTCCTCCAGGGAAAGGCCCCCTGTTTTATTCCACTCCCACGACGTCCCGCAGCTGTGCCTTTGAACTAGACCTTTTTTCCACTGTTAAGGAGCTCTGACATTTTCTTTATTTAGCACTCGGGGTTTTATTTAAAAATACGAACCACCAAATTGTAAATCTTAACCAGGAACAAGAACCATCTGCGCATACTTACACAGTACTCTGGCTGGGGAGACGTTAATGATGGAATATGGCGCGCACGCAAATTCCTGCTTGGGATATGTCAGTAAAATGCTCTTTTTCTATAGAGGAGGCAAACAACTCATTGCTTCTGTTGTTTCGGTGCTTGGAAAGTGAAAACCGGGCATTTCTGCTGTTCTGCCCCCATTTCTGGGTGCGAGACCACACGTGTACAATAAGGATAAAGCAATCCATGAATGGGTGAGACCTTGGCACAAAACCCCTTCCCCTCCTCCCTTGCCCACAGGCAAGATTGTATCAGGACTAGTGGCTGCCTGCATGCGTACATCAAACTGTCCCAGATGTTCTAAGATTTACTGTTGCAGAATGAAAACTGATCTCAAAACACATGAATGGATCCAAGGTTAATCACACTTCTGCTACCGACTCCAACTTCCCCGCCACACACCCTCAAAACAGGGGTTCTGCCCGTGTTTTGTCCTCATCCAAACCCAAATTTAGGCACCTACAGAGTTATCTAGTTGGAATTGAAACCATCAAAGTCTAACTGTGATCCTGAGTTTGAGACGGCATCTGGAATATTGTGTCCAGTTCTGGGCCCCTCAGTTCAAGAAGGACAGGAACTGCTAGAGAGAGTCCAGCGTAGGGCTACAAAGATGATCAAGGGAGTGGAGCATCTCCCTTCTGAGGAGCGGCTGAGGGAGCTGGGGCTCTTTAGTTTGCAGAAGAGGAGACTGAGGGGAGACCTCATTCATGTTTAGAAATATTTAAAGGGTGAGTGTCACGAAGATGGAGCCAGGCTCTTCTCGGTGACAAACAACGATAAGACAAGGGGTAACGGACACAAACTGGAACACAGGAGGTTCCACTTCAATTGGAGAAGAAACTTCTTCTCAGTGAGGGTGACAGAGCACTGGACCAGGCTGCCCAGAGAGGTTGTGGAGTCTCCTTCTCTGCAGACATTCAAAACCCGCCTGGACGCCTTCCTGTGTAACCTCATCTGGGTGTTCCTGCTCCGGCAGGGGGATTGGACTGGATGAGCTTTTGAGGTCCCTTCCAATCCCTAACATTCTGTGGTTCTGTGATCCTCCTTCCAAACAGCATAGCCGTGCTGGAAGAAATTAAAGATGTCTTTGGACAGGCAAAGTAACCAGAAAGAGCTTGTGTTCCTCCTTCTATCCCATAAATAAGTGTATGCATTGAAAAATAACACATGCTTGGACTGACTCTGCAGCTCATTGGCCACGGAAAAGTATTTTGAAAATTACTTCAATACATATTTACCCAGCGGACCAGAAAGATTCACTTTGGCACATGAATGTGCCTTATTAAAAAGCTGCTTACACACAGGTTACTCAACCCAGCTCTTTTTTCCCACCTCCCTGAGGCGCATACGAAATACCATGTTCATTACATGTAAATCTGGAGGACCCAAATTATTTTTCCTATCTCCTGCCAGAGAAAAGGGAGTGCCTTGAAAAGAGAACAATAAATACAGTTAAAAATAGAGTTGGAAAGGCTGTGAACTGGCAGAAGAAAGCGTGTTTGTAACGGATGCCGAGGGGAGAAGCGCCTTAATTGCCGGTAATGCAATAGCCCCACTTAGCACCCGCAAAGCGATTAAAAAATGGAATCAAACACTTTCTGGTTACACATTTAGGGAGCAGCCGGCTGTGCTGGCATCTTACGCCGTTACTTAACCACCGGGTCATGTATCTGTGACTGCAGATGGCTTTTACATCCGCGCCTCTTAAGCGGCATCCGATACCGTCCCCGAACCCCGGCCCAAGGGGAGGGATGCATCCGTTCTGACCAGAGAGACTTTTCCCTTTTAATTAAACACCATCTCAGCCAAGGCATCAGAAGGGTTTTCTGCAGCCACATTAGACCCATGGATGCAGCCTTCCTCATCTGCAGCACGTGAAGCATCACCTGGCTGCAAATCTGCTGTATAAAGGACACAAAACAGTGAATAAAAGAACCTAAATATTCTGATTATGGCTATACAGCAAAAGATTGCTTTGTTCAAGGAAAACGATGATAGGTGAAGATTGCACAAAGCTCCTTGGCAAGTATTTCCTTATTCGCATGCCTCCCATACACGGGAAGCCACGTATGGCAACAAATCTTTTCCAAATCTATTCTACTTGTAGAACAATCCTCCAAATTACGTACAAAATAATCCCCCATGATGTATAAAATCAGCTGCGTTTCAGGTTAACCCAAACAATTCGCTTGACTCACAATGAAACTTTTTAGTCCATGTTTGAGGACAGGCTTTTCACCTTGCTGAAGGATTTTGCTTCCAAAATTAAGCACTGGCCTATTTCTTCTTTATTTCCCAAATTTCTCCTTGTTCCCGTACATTTCTTGGAAATATTTCTTCAAATACCAGCAATTCTGCTACAGCAGTGACACAGAAGTGAGGTGAGTTTTGCCCTCTTCCCATAGCAATATTTAGCTGCCTCAGACCCTCTTTGCTTTGACCCCATTTGCGAGTCAAACTTCCTTTAATTACACTGCTATGTCTCACTCGTGCTGAAGATCATCCCTGGATCTTTAGAAAGAAAACTGGAATAAATTTGGCAATGAAGTATTTAGTGGGGAAGAAGAGGCTTCAATGCTGAGAGCAAAACTGGCTTGAAATCTTCATTCTGAAGCAGGGTGGGTAAAGGGGAAGTTTCTGGATTATTATTTCTTTTAAAGTTCCCTACCAAACAACATCTTTTTCTCCTATCATTTCTTGAAGCTCTGAGGTGGCCTCAGTAACAGAGCCATAAAAAAAAATGGACAGGCTAAATAGGGAAAGGAAAACCAGGCCATTTCGGAAAGGCCTCAAAAGAGAGGCAAAGAACAAACATTCATCTTCGTGTCCAACGAAAGCAGGAGGGAGGATTAGTGTAACGACGAGGACAGAGAACAAGGATCTCTTTTTCCAGCCACAGGGTACAATTACACGTCTCACAGGGGTTTACCTGGCAGGACTGCCCATGGAGGGAGTTAATTGACAGGAAAAGCCAGGTTTTCAAAGAAACTCAGCTCCCAGCCCCTCCTGTTAACACCAGTGGCAGGGCCTTCCTTTTGAGGTTAAAGCCACTGGATTTAGGGACAGTTCTCTCCGAAACAAGTCCTAATAAAACACAGACAATGTTAACTTGGCGGAGCTTTCAAGCTGCTACTTTCAAGCCTGCTAGTCCGTTTGATCCAGGGTACTTATTTCTATTTTGGGATTTCCCAGCATTGTAGATGCACCAGCGCTCGGAGTAAAGAATCAGGCAATGACTCCGTTTAGAAGTTAACGTTTCTTACAGTTTACCGTGATTAGAGACGGTTCTTTTCACTCCTTTTCTCTTGAAGAACACATCCTCAGATCCGTCGGGTGGAGCAATGTTTCCTGCTAAAGGAGGGGAAAAAAAACCCTGCACCCAGAAATGAAAGAAGTGGAATGCAAAGTCTATGGGAAAAAAAGAACCAACCCAAAACATTCAGGTTAACATTTTAAACCCAGGCATTAGAAAATGCGAGGTTATAGTTGCCATAGCGACTCCAAATCAATTACTTTACACACAGCTATTACAATATTAAAGTAAACACGTCCACAGTCAAAACTACTCCGTAGCCTCATGGGGACTAAGTTAAAATTGTTGTGGAGCCCAGAGCACGGTGGTAATGTAAACGCATTATTACATGATTTTTTTCCCTTTAATTTCTTTCTCACTTTGCATTTCAATCTGTTTAAGCCTCTCCGCACCGCAGCGCAGCTGGATGGGGACAAGGCGATTTCTCCTCCCTAAAAACTCCCCGCTTTGGCCTTCCAGAGGCCTGCATAAGGGGACCCGAGTGAGGGAGACTCCGATGAGCAAGAACAGATCTGCAAGAAGACAACGAAACCCATCAGCTGCTGCCACTCCTTGACACCACCCTTTAGTGAATAAGTATCTATCCATGCACCTCCAAAAAGTCATCTGCAAGGGTGAGCACGGCTCCCTTTTGCAGTGCCTGTTCTGGGATGCCATTTACACAAGCCCCAAATCCACAGGAATGTCCCCTAGAGCTAACACATCTTCATCTGCATCCTAATGGCTCTCAGACGCTGATTTTCACCCACGTTAAGAGTATCACTACAGTCGCACACTGTGTTACAGCTCTACCCACGTTTTGTCTTTATACACATCCTTTGGGGGACACCAACGGTGACAAAAATTCCCACTTCGGAGCCAGCTGCGCTCTGTTCAGTCCAGATGTGGCCCTTCGGACTTCCCCAGGGCCAGCGAGGGGTGAGCTCAGCCCCATCCGTGTAACCTAATCATTTGTGATGACATTCAGAAAGTCTGAGAGCTTATTGATTTGTTTTATAATCACATTGTACATCCTTAAGAGCCAAAAAAGCGCCTGATTTAAATGATTGGCTTGATTTTTTTTTCCTCCCCCAGTTCCTCTGAGTGAGGGGTGATGGCACTTCCTCATCTCCATTAACAGGCGATTGACATTTGGGTTTCAGGTCTTCCACCCCGACAGAGGCAAATGTCAAAGCAAAAGGGGACGATGCCCGGGAACCCACCCGAGCTGCTTTGTTCCTTCATCTTTAAGTTGCTTTAATTTTTATTTTCCTTGATTTTTTTCTGCCTGCAAGAAGGCACCAGTCCTGTTTGCTTCTGCCCTCCACATTTTGCATTACCCTGCGTCTGCACAGGAACACACCAGGATGTTGAATGGCAGCATCAGTTACCGGTTTGGTTTTAAAAGCTTATCCACTAAGTTAATGCTATTCTCCCAGTGCAGTCCAACGAGTCATCATTTTCCAAACACCAGGCAAAATGTTGGTCCATGAACCAAGCTTGCTTGCTTCCCAGCAAAACGTCATTAAAACCTGTGAGGATATTCGGTTCCAGTTGAGACAAGTGAGCATTTTCCCAGGGAAGAACAAAATAAGACGTTTTACTGGAAAATTCACAACAGGTTTTAGTGCTAGAATAACACGATACCCTTTTCACCGCGGCTCCACAATTTGTTTGCTTTTCCAAGCACGACTGTTTTCCCTCCTCTTTTCCCTTGCGTTCCCCCACATCCACGTTTATCGGTTATGCGCAGAAACAAACCCGGTTTACGGTGAATGCCCTCATTAACGTGCTTCAAACGCTGTTGACTTTGAAACCATCCACTCCACGGCTCCGCAGGCGTTTGCGAGATTAAAAGTATCATTCCCCTTTGAGCGCAAACAACGTGGAGGCGCCTGGTAGAAGGTAGAGATAGAGGAAAGCCATTTCCAAAGCTCGAAAGGCCTTCAGGAGATTTAGCTACAGCCTCCCCAGCTTAAAATAAAGTTACAGCCCTCTCCTTTCGTAGGGCTCCTAGGGCGCTTCTGACACCAAACATCATTAAAGCCACAGAGGGAGGCACCGCTGCTTGTTCCGAATCGCTGAGACTTGACGATGGAGGAAATAACGCCAGCTAATGCATCCCTCCGGGGTCAGGTACTTCAGTGGATTTTGGGGGTTTTTTTGTCCATTTGGGCAGGGAATGCTGCTAAGGGGAAGCAGTGCAGCAGGAGGAGATGGTTCCAGGCACACATCTTGATGGTGTGATCAAAATTTAGAGCTTGCCCTTGCTCTGAGGTTTTAGGTAGTTTTTTTTAAGTTTTCAGATGCTTTAAATCAAGCTCCCAAGATGTACCAGAATGATCTCCCACCTCATTGCCCTGCAGAGAGCCTTACTTCTACTCAGACACGTACCCAAACCGCCTTTGCTTTCAAGTTCAGCATCTCTCTTATTTAAAAAAAAAAGAAGGTGGCTAATGATTCACTGAGATGTCAGACCAGGGCGACTTCTACACTGGGCCCAGCCTTGCTGTGTAAAAGCCTCCCTTCTTTTTGGGTTTTGAGGAAACCAGCTCGTGGTCCTCTCTGCAAGCTGGGGAGTGCTCCAGCCTCCCAGTAACTCACCTCCGCTTTTCCACAGCACCATAACATTGCGCTTTTTTTGTCTCTCTGCACAGATTTCACCCCTGAGCCCACACAGGCGGGGGTGAGGAGTCACCCCCAGGACCCACACACCAAAGCTGTGGCTCCTGCGGCTCCTCCCTGCCCACCATCCATCTCCAGAGCAGTAATGAAGCTGTCAGCCGCAGCCAGCCTTTGTGGATCGCCCGTCTACGTTTTGTTCCTGCAAAGCCTCTATTACGGATGCCGTTGCGTGATACATATTTAAGTCGGTATCTCGGCACCACGGTCGCCTGCGTGAAAGAAACCGAGAAACCATTACTGTGAAATTGCCTGCAGCTCCCGAGCGCAGGAGGTAGCAACTGGCTAATAGTTTCTTAGACAGCCCTGGCAGATGTGTCAGGTTGCTTCGCAACTGCGCACCTCGTGGGAGAGCGACCCACGCGCAGCTCTCCCCCGCTCCCGGTGTCCCCAGCTGTAATTAATCCATAGCATCACTTCTATGGGGTCAGCGGCGCCATATGGACCAAGCGCTATTCTGCAGGACTCACCGCCAAGGAGGAAGATCGCAATGATGCGTCTGATGAGTCTCCAAGGCGGCCACAAGTTGGTTTATGGAAGGCAGGAGAGCGTGAAAGGGGTGGGATTGCTATGGATGTGGCCAAAAGGAGGGGGGCGAGCAGCAGAGGATGAAACAGCCAGATAAAACTACCTCGCATCTTCTGTCCTTGCACTGTCTCACAGAATAGGAGTTGGAAGGGACCTGGAAAGCTCCCCCAGTGCAACCCCTGCCACAGCAGGATCACCAGAGCAGTCACACAGGAACACGGCCAGGGCTTTGGGTGTCTCCACACAAGGACACTCCACAACCTCTCTGGGCAGCCTGGGCCATGCTCCATAACCCTCACACTCACAAACTTTGGCCTCATCTTCAGCTTGAACCTCCTGTGCTCCAGCTTGGGACCATTGCCCCTTGTCCTGCCATTGGACAGCCCAGAGCAGAGCCTGGCTCCTTCCTCCTGACACTCGCCCTTTCCAAATGGATCCCCAGGAATGAGGGCACCCCTCAGGCTCCTCTGCTCCAAGCTCAAGAGCCCCAGCTCCCTCAGCCGCTCCTCAGCAGGAGATGCTCCACTCCCTCCAGCATCTTAGAGGCTCTGCACTGGACTCTTTCAAGCAATTCCCTGTCCTTCTTGAACGGAGCTGCTTCCAGTCTCGCCTACAACATGAATCCAAAAAGGGCAGCTCCAAAGACAAATGCATCACATCCATTTGGGGTTAGATCCACTGAGCTGCGCACTGCATGGTGCACGTTGAGCGAGGGTTTAAGAAGGGTGTGAGGACGTATTACTTTGATACCAACACAACAGCCTCCCCTTCCCAAGGCTTACAAAGGGCTCTGGGGAGCTCCCGATCTGAGCCGTGTGCTCCGTTTCCCACTGATATTAAAGTCAATAGCAGTTATGAACATTTAAAGGTCTAGGTTTAGGTGTAAAACTCCTTTAATTGCCTTTCAAAGCCCTACCCTAGAAAGACAGAAGCATTTATTTAGACAGAACAGCCTCTCTAACCCTGTCTTAAAATTGTGTTGGTGGCAATGCCATCATTTACCAATTATCTACTTAATTTATATGTCTATATTATATCCATAATCAAATTACATATAAGCCGATTTACTCAAGGAGACAACTGAGAAAGATTAAACACTGTGAGGCTGTGCTGCCACAGCAAAACCCACTCCAGCCCCCTCAAGGAGAGGCCGGGTGGTCCTCGTGCCCCCACCAGCAGCCCCAAAAACGACCCCATCGGCGGGGAGATGTCGCGTTAGCATTGCCCTAGGGTTGCCACGTCAGCTGTCTCCCAGGCTCCAAGAAAACCCAATCAAAACAAGCAAATGAGACAAAAAAACCCCCAAATTAAATCCCCTCCAGATTTGATGTTTACCAGGAAGGCTTTTGTCATCGATTCAATGCAGGGAGAAAGAGTTTATACTTTAAAAATAATAACAACTGCTTGCATTTGACTATGCCTTATAGAGACAGTTGAAATAAAGCAGTTATGATCTCTGTGACAGTCACTACCACTAATGCCTATCATAAAAGCCAGTAAGGAGGCAGATACGTTGATTTATCATGCATTGCTGCTCCCATATATCTACTTTCTAATAAAAATCTGTGGAATTATTGCTTACGCTGAGCTTCATGTGCCCATATTTGTATTGCAAACCTCTCCTGGAAGATTTCAAGGCTTTATTTATGGGAGGCTTTTATCTACCCCTAGGAAAAGCATTCGCAACGAGAGCACGCCTGCCCCCGAGACTCGAACCCGTTAAGAGCACAGATTTATACCGCCCAAACTCCTCCATGGAGAAACACGCTTTTTATCTGAGCTTGGGATGAAAGCAAGGCTCCAAACTGGTGCTGGCTGCCACTGGGGATACTGGGGGCCAGGGGCTTTGTACCAGCCCCAGGTAAGTCCTCCAGCACCACACGTATGGCCTGAGATCGAGCCCTCCTTCTGAAGCACTTCACGGTTGTTTCACAGCTGTGGGGTTTCTTTCTTCCCAATATATTGCCTTCTTACCTACTTTTTCATCTTATCACATAAGGGGGTTTTTTAGACTTGATATTTTTTTTATTTATTTATCAGCGTTTTCTACCTACACGCAGCATGTCCCGAGAGGAGTGACGCATTATTTATTACCTTAACGATACAGAACAAAGTGGTTTCCTACCTTTTCTCTACAATTCTTGCAGATGATGATGAATTTTGGCAGGTTTAAGAACCAAAGAAATATACCAAGCGCCGCTCTTAGCAGCTACAGGGTTGTGAGACGAAAAGGGTTGATGCTTTGGAGAAAAGCATCAGTATTTCCAACACAAGATCCAGAGCTGAGCCAAAACGACTTCTTCTGGGACAAATATCCCAAACCAAAGCTGTCCCTTTGGAAATATCTCTACGCTGGGTATGGAAATGTCTCTAGGCTGAACCGATGGGCTGAGACCAATGGG
>NW_010156426.1:0-2419 GCF_000695765.1 Mesitornis unicolor
TATTCTCTAAACTCCATTATTTCCAGTGAAGCTGCCTAATGTGCTACCCACTGCTGACAATTATTTAAAAATATCTCACTGCTAAATGTGATGGCTTTAATTACCTTTTATTTATCCCTCATTACCAGCATATGTTTTCAATGGAGGAAAATAGTTGGGGGTGGGGGCAGGGGGTTGAGTGCTTTTTATATCTTGGCAAATATTTGCTTTTAATGTTAAGCAAATGTTAGCACATCAGAAACAGACATAATCACTGTGTTGTGCTTTTAAGGCATTAAAACGAAGAAAGATAAATTCTGGCTGATTTGAGTGATGGCATTTTGAAAAGCGAGTAGAGAAAAATGTTTGTTATTAAGGTGAAATTCCTGACCGCTGTCAGGTTCTGACAAATCAAGGTAGTTTTAGGGGTGCAAGGATAGGTTGCTATAGGTGAGTCACACCCACAAATGACTTTGGGACCTGGTTCTCCAAAAAGCTTCAGATGAGGGGATTTTTGTTCCCCCAGAGACACCTCTGAATCCAGTGTAGTACTACAGCAAGAGTAATGGAGCAGGCTTGCACCCCTGCACCTATGGGTTTTAAAGGCTTCATGTTTCCTTTCAGGTTGTGTAAGAAATTAGCAAGATTGTCCCTCCTACTTTATGGTCTTTACTTAGCAGAATACCGCCTACTGCTGCTAAAAAAACTGGCTCTTGGTTTATCTGCTTTCCAGCAGTTTAGAAAAGCCTTCGTCTGATACGCTAGAATAGAGCAGGAAATGCTAAAATAAGCAATAGTGAGGTCAGTACCAGCAACTGGCTCTGACTGCTTCATTGACACGGACATGCTGTTTATAATAAGTACATACATACAACCTCTCATACTTGATCTTCCTAAAAGGAGTAGAAAAAAATGCTTCTTTTTTATTATTATTTTTACCACAGCACTGTTCTGCAAAGGGTCAATTTTGTGTTCACATTTTAGTCATGTGAAGTACATGGACATTGACTGGATTTAGTGCTTTGGACAGTTATCTGACAGTAATTAAACAGTAATTAAAAGTGTATCTCACCAAACAGTGCTAAGGAACATCTGAGAAAAAGGAACACGGCTTTATCAGACTGATTTGCAATAGCAGTATTAAATTTAATTGTCAGTATGGCTTGTACAGGATCAGTATGTCTGAGAGAGAGGCTGCCAAAGAAGAGGTTGCAATGCGTGCTTATACTGGGCATTTATTATGTGACAACAAAATATGCAGATTTTAAAAAGTGGACATACTAAAGACTGATTTGAAGTCGGAAAAAGAACTTTTGCATGACATTTTGTTATTCTTTTTTCCAAAGAGCAGGACTGTGAACATGAGCTTCATTTATGTTTGACAGTTTGCACATGGAAACATCTCCTTCTTCAGCTGGACTTACATTAAAATTCTTGGTTTAAAGAATTAATGGAAGAAGTACTCTAATGGGGAGTGTCTGCCCTAAAAGCCAGCAAAAGAGAAACATTTTCTTGAATGTGGGAACCTGTAACAAATATTAGATAGTTAAATACAAAATAGAAATAGTTTAGTAGTAAATAACCATAATAGTAGATCATTATTTCAAAGCCATTGATAATGAGTGATACACATGGGAAGGAAGCCTTGGATGTAAACAGGAGCAGGAGAAATAACTGAAATCAGACACATAACTCCTTACATAATTTTAAAACTGCAGTGTTAGCAAGAATTCTGCTCTAACATATTTCAAGCAGGTTCCTACCAGCTTATTTTGCTGAGGGCTATGAGTCTTCTGGGGCTTTTGGGATGATCTGCCTGGGGACCCCACAACTTCCAATGCCTTGGAAGCCTGAACTGTATTAATGCAGTTATTCTGCTAAGTCCTTGCTGCTTCTCCTCTGGTAATTGGTGCTTCCTAAGTATTTACTTTCACAGGAGAGAAGGGAAAAAAATAAGTTGGTATGAAATTGTTCAGAGAAATTTCCAGAAGGTGGTATAATGAGAAGACTGAAGCACTGTGGGCCATGTTCTAAAACAACAGCAGATGACATTTTGGGCCCTCATTATCGAAAAGCATTGCTTGGGCATTTTAATTTTCCCCTTTTCCCAGCTGTTTAGCTCTGCAGTAGCAGCAGCAGCAGAGGAAAAGAAGGAAATTGTTCTTTGCTTTATTTTGCAATACACCTGGTTTATTGACAAGGCTGTTGCTGCACGCACTGATTCAGACTGAACCTGATGAAGATCCTGTTCCTTGCTGTTTCAAAACAGCATCTTGGCACTTTTTCATTCTTCATTCACAGTGGACTGGACATATTTCTGTCGGTTACACTGTGAGTACCTCCATTAGTGAACATGGTGCTACCCCTAATGAGTTTTGACATAAAAGCAGAGGTGGTTGGGTCAAGTCACACTGTTTACTTTCTAGCAGCAATTCCTGCT
>NW_010156426.1:2435-11295 GCF_000695765.1 Mesitornis unicolor
GTCTTTCAAAAATCGTTGGGATAATCTGTACAAATGTAAACATCAACAAGCAAGCTTTGGCTTAATTTATGGAAATTGGAAGTTCCACTGCTTTCTGAGTTTACATTTCCTCACCAAACTGACCTTTGTGTTTCTTACCTTTTTTCCTCCATCCCTTCCCTTCATTTCCCTTCACACTCCTTCCTCTTGCTTTAGCTGCGTAAAGAAACTAAAGCAAACTAAATAATGCTTAAGGGTTGATTGCCACATTATCACTATAAAATCTGGAAAAACTGCAATTAAGCATTTTGCATTTCATTTGCAGCTTAAATACAGTAAAAAAAAAATTACTTTCCCCATGTTGAATTATATATGATTTAAAAGGCATAGGCCTGTTTCTGAGCAAATCTGCATGAGGTACAGACTGATTTAAATTCATTAAACACATTTTACTTCCTACCAGACAATATCCACAGCAGTAGTGTGGGCAGTAAGGGATTTCTTGGGTTGTTGAGTTTCCCGTCATCCCGATGAGGTGACGGTAGCAAGAGGGGGTTGGTTTGGCTGCGTTGTGCTTTGGGCAGCAGTGTTTGATTACAAAAGTCTCAAAATGCACTTGTACAGGCGGGTGACGTTTCACAGCTGTACGGGACTATTTGCAGCAGCTTTTATGGTTCAGCTGAGATTCGCTTGCTTTGACCCGTAAGTGGATGATGTTTGGTGTTCCAGAGAAAATCCCCTGCTTCCTTTTGGGGAAAAGGGATTAAGCAAAAGCAAAACAACATCATGATGTAGTCTATGAGCTGCAGCTTAAGGAAAGCACTCTTCTTTTAATTTCTTTTTCCAAAATTATTCCATAGGCATATACAGACTTTCTCAGTCTTTCTCAGTCTTTCTTAATCTTTCAGTCTGTTTTGCTGAAATTTCAGGGTGAAAAGTGTTTTTTACCCTGATTCCAGTTCTTGCACCCTATATCTTAGGTAAGTAGGGCAGATTTAACCAGGAATCTTTTACATTTTGACATCAAAATTCGCGTAGTGGTCACCATGGATGGTGATCACATCTAAATATAGGTTAACCTGTGAAACAGCTGGCAGATTACCATTGCCTTGAGTTTATGAAGAAATTGCACAACACCGAATAACATTTCTTAAGAAGGTGCACAAAAGTGTCAGATGAACCTGTGGCAGGTATTTTGGGGGCAGAAGCCCAGTGTTTTGAGAGGCTTCCCAGTGAGTGGCGCTGGCTTCGGGACTCTCAGCCGCAAGCAGCAGCTTATCTCAGGGTCTGTTTCTGCATCTGGCAAACAAAGCCCAGCCTTGTAAAAGCCCCATAACGAACAGCTGGTGGGGCTGCAGCAAGTGGCAGTTTGTCATCCCGGGGCCAACCATGGCTGTGGGACAGCTGCCGAGGGGACCCTGGCATCGCCCTCGGCATTTGCCGGGCAGCAGCCTGGCAGGGTGTGTATCTGCCATTTCGGCGCTGGGGAATTTGCCTCTCGATAAGGGGCAGGGTGGTGCAGGCTCTCTGCAGGCTCAGAAATTTAGGGGTTTTTTTCAGATGTCTTGTGAAGAGAGAAACTGGTACTTCCTCCGGAGCAGTAACGCTGCGAGTTTCCGCTCCATGTCCTGCACAGGCTGTACCGAGAGCTGCGTACAAAACAGAGGGGGAACAAAAAACCGCCCTGATAGCACCACACAAACAAAACTCTACGTGTTGCAAAAGCTTTGTTAACATCCAGAGCTGGAGATTCTCTGACTGCATCGTTTGGAGGTGAGAACTGAAGCGAGGTTTTAAAAAATCCCTCACTAATATCAGGAAGAGTTGCCTGCGGCTCACTTATCAGCAAGAACATTTATTTATATTACCGTTCTTTGCTTATCAGCAACGGTACTGACATGAGCTTATGGTAGAAGTTCAGCAAACACTGTATTGTTTAAGTTAAAAAAAGAGGGAAATCTTTATAAATGCTGGTGTGTTTTGTTACATTTCTAATTCCTACTACCTGACATTTTCGTATCTTTCCTAAATGTCTTATCCTACTGGTAGAAAGCCTACTTATTTTTAGCAAACTTACTTTGTAAATTACAAAAAGGATCTTATTCAGAACTAGAAACAACGGGAGCTGACATTTAAATGGCTTGCAGATACATGTCGTGCAGAGAGAAGTGTAATATTTACAACTGTTCTGTCTGTCACCTCAAATTTCAGGGGTGCTTTACACATAACAGATTCTTCTTTGAGACTGGAACCCGCTAATATTAGAAAACTCCTTGCTTTGTAAAATATAACTCCCAACAGAGTGTCAGTTTTTAATAAACTTCTGTAATCATGCACCCTTTAATTTAGTACAGTCTGTATTTAGGACCCAATTGCTTGCAGTTAGGACCCAATTCTCACAGCTGGCTACATTTTTTATGGAAAGAAATGAGTAGAATGTTTCTAGTAAGAGCATGCACATATATAACTATAACTTTGAAATCTTAAACTGTCTAGCTAGAAATTTCCAGTGTGTAACAAGTACATTCCCAAGATTTGTCAGAATAAAACCAGGATTTGAGCTATTTCATAATGCTGTATTACGACTAGATTTAGGGAAATCAGAGTTCATTTTTAAATTTGATGCAGCCCATGAAATTTGGCCAACATGGGTTAAGCGTGCAGTTTGTTTGCAAGTTACTAAAAAATTTTAAGTATTTTAAGAAGTGACAGGGATTTTCCAAAGAATGTGGGAGAGCTGGTGGGCAACCACATCCTGCCCAGGTGGTGTCCTGTCAGCGGGACGTGGGCTGTGTCAGGGCTCTTGGAAACCTCCGAGTCAGGTGTAAACCTGTGCTGCTTTCACCTTGCCATAGGGACATTACTGGAGTTACCCCATGCAAAGATAAATCAGATAGCTCTCTCCTGGTTATTTTGAGCTTCTCTCTTGTTGCAGAGCAGACAAAACTATTTCCTGAGAGGAACTTCTTGCTATAAGAAACCCTCGCATATCAGAGAGTCATCAAAATATGAAGTCATGCCACGTTGCAGTCAGCCTCCACTGCTTGACCGACCTCTCTGGCCTGCGAAGGGTAATTTAGGGTGCCCTGGGGCGGCTGTGATTTACAGTGACCAGTGTGAAATTGTCGGTCCCTGCTCCGTCCTGCAGAAAAGTCAGCGTAGTTGGAAAGAAGGTTCTTCTGCTACACTCATATGAAGGTTTATGGAGCACTGACTCGTGAAATAGGAGACATTTCCCTTCCTGAGTCATGGTACCACTGTGCTGGCCTACCAGTGTTCGATTTACACAAACCGTGTCGCATTTTCCTTTTAAAACTTGCCATGGGCCCAAGGTTATTGTGGATAAAGAGCTGTTAGAAATGCAGAGTTCCTCTGACCATTGGTGCTCGGCTTCACTACAGCTGCCACGGCCTTCTGGGTCATACTTCTATCAAGGCATCCATGGTCTTGTGGAGTGATGCTGGAAGACAGATGGTGTTTTTTATTGAGTCATGTTTTTGCACTCTTTTAATGAGGGATGCATAACATTTAGAAAAACAATGCTATTATCATAAACATTGTTAGCATCAACAATATAAAGTAATAATTATGCATTTTAAAAGAATGGAAACTCTTGCTTCCTTTTAAGGCAGGTCACTGTGCAGCTGCAGTAAATTATTTTATTATGACTTCTTTTTTTCTATGGTGACTGGAGTTTTCTGCTTCAGACAAAGATGCTCAGACTCTGCTCTCAGTTTCTGAAACAGTACAGACACAAAGATTCACATTTGCTGTCTGGGAAATTATGACATCTAAATTTGCAAAAAGACGAGTTTCTGGGCCTTCATGTATATATATTTTTTCTTATTTTAACTACCAAAGTATGACTATCACAGCATGAACTTAGTGCCATGAGTCCGACTGTAAGGAGATACCTTCTGCTAATCATCATTGGGTTTCTATAGAAGTTTGATCTTACCACTGTAAGCCAAGACAAGGAAAAATTACTGGTGTGTCAATTTTGGGGACCAATTTGAAATGCTATAAAGGGTTCTGTTTCTATCCAATTACTAGGTATCCATCATCACCGTAGGTATCCAGCATCACCCAAAATTAGCTATTTCACTCGTCTTCCTAGAATTGAGGAGGTTACTACTTGCGACCTCTGAAAGTGTTTAAAATTATAAAATGATACTTCAAATTCCAAACATTCATGCTAAATAAAAGAGCTCCAAGGACTGATACATGACCCAAAGGTTAAGAGGCACAGATTGGTGCACATTCATATTTGTTATAACGCTCTCCCCCAACCAAGACTACACAGCACTTGATCCTATATCTGCTCTGCTTTTTGCAGAGTCTTCATAGCAATATGATGTATTTCTTTGTGTATATTTTTCAAGTATCTGCAACAACATGATTGCTTCATTGTCAGTAACCAGGTAGTGTTTTTGTAAGTCAGAACTGAGGATGTGCGTGGTGTGCCCTCACAGGTGAGCATTAAGGCCTGAGTATAGTTGGAGTAGTGTTGGTAGACTGTAGAGGATAGAAGGAGTCGAATGTGCTGTAGTTTCATCAGTAATGGCTTTTTTGACTCAGTCTGCTCCTGCCTGGACATAGTTGTGATATCTAGTTGAGCAAAGTTAGGCATTTTGGATGGTAAGAGGCTCCATGCTCAACCACAGATCCCTAGATCTTTAGTTGCCGGTCTGGATGTCCCCCACTAAGTCTGTATTGAATGAGGATGGGAATTCTTCCTAGATCCTTGTTTTTCCTTTTCACTTAACCAAGATGTATTGTGCAAACATTGAACTAACATTTGGTCGAAACATGCTGTTTCAAGCAGTACTTGCATGTAAATCCATCCATAGAGACAGGGGCCTGATTGAACGAGCAGTGTCCTGACAGCTGCAATCTCCTGCATTGTGCTTTTTGACCAAGCATTGACATCCTCAAAGCCTTGCTAAAATAATTCTACATCTCTACATTTTCATTTTACACTGCAAATTGAAATTATAATCTTTATAGCTCATGCTTGGTAAGTGTAGATGATAGAAGCATTACTCAGTACTATGGTTTGCATGCCATGTTATTACACAGGGCTCACATGAAACCAGTGGTTGCTTTCTGAAGTTTTAGGAAAAAATATAAAGCTTGGGATATCGTATGACATTGTAATGAACTTTGCCATTTGCAAAAGAAAGAAATGTAAAAATCTTTGCTGGGGAGTTGTTTTAAAATTCTCTTGTTTGTGTCTCATGCGTATTTTTGGAGAGAGATTCTCCAACCAGTAGCAGGATGCAGGATTTATTAACAATTTTTGGTAAACATTATTTGGGTTAGAAAGAAATGGAGAAAGGAAGGGCAAGTCAAGGAACGAAAATGAGTAGAATTAAGAAATTATCTACAGTGAAAATAAGAAAGCTCATCTGATTTCTGTTTCAAATTTTGGGCTTGACTTAGTGTATTGCCTAGGAAAGAGAATCATAGAATCATACAGTTGCTTGGGTTGGAAAAGACCCTTGAGATCATCAAGTCCAACCATAAACCTATCACTGCCAAGTCCACCACTAATCCATATCCCTAAGTCCTACATCTCCCTGTCTTTTAAGCACCTCCAGGGATGGTGACTGCAACACTTCCTGGGCAGCCTGTTCCAGTGCTTGATAACCCTTTTGGTGAAGAAATTCTTCCTAATGTCCAACCAAAATCTACCCTGGTTCAACTTCAGGCCATTGCCTGCCATCCTATCACTTGTTACCTGGGAGAAGAGACCAACATTCACCTTACTACAGCCTCTCTTCCTCACCTCCTCTTCTCCAGTTGAACCCGCCAGCTCCCTCAACTGATCCCCATCATTCGGATGCTCCAGACCCCTCCTCAGCTCTGTTGCCCTTCTCTGGACATGCTCCAGCCCCTCAATGTCCTTCTAGGAGTCAGGGACCCAAAACTGACCCCAGGATTTGAGGAGCAACCTCACCAGTGCCGAGCACAGAGGGAAGAAGGTGGGGACTGAACTCAGTGTCCTCAGCCCAGTGCCCTGTGACCTGGTTGTTCATCTAACTCAGATCCCAACCAATGCTTAACAAGTGTTCATGAAAAGAGAAAGTTTTATCTACATTAGAACTGAACATCAGGGGCTTCATTGGAAAGACAGAAAGAAGAGCTGCCTAATGTCTTTCATTAGAAGACATACGCTTTAGGTATTGTTAATTTTGTTTGTCAATCATTAATTTGTGGTGTTGAATCTACCTAGTTTGTGTCTGGATCGTCTTCTAAGGGAACTAGCCCTAATCCTTGTGGATCAGCTAAACACAACTAATCCCTTCTGTGACTACTCTGAGAACCATCAGCCCATCTTGGTATAGTTTAAGCCCCACAGCTTTTGTTTTCCTGCAAGAAAAATGTATTACAGCATTGTTTTTTGCCTACTCATAGATTGCCAGTTCCTTTGCGTACTTGTAGTTAGCCAATACATGCCCCTTCTCTTTAGGAGGAAAAAAGAACAACCAGCAAACAACCACACAAATCAAAACAAAACAGATTTTTTTCTCTGTCTTTCTGAGTGGAACAGATTTATAAGACCTCTGGTAGCATTCACAGTGCTCCTGTGAACTTTCTTCATTCAATTCATGTTTTTTTAATGTGCCAAAACCCGAGACAGCTTGCTACCAAGGTTTTTGTAATGCTGACCAGAGCAGAACGGTTACTTCATACGTGCTGCTGCATATACTGCTGTTCAAGTGTGACATTTACCTCTCTGGAACAGCATTAGGTTAGGACTCATGTTCTGCTTAATGTGATCCACATTTATTTTCTGCAGAATTAAGAACTAGCCAGTGAGGCTGGTAGGTGTATAGTAGGTTTTACAAATTTGCTTTCCTTGTGTTGCATCCCACTGAGTGATGCAAATAGTGTCACAAGTTTCCAAGCACATTTATAAGCCAAACCTGTAGACTTATGAAAGAATGAAGTCAAATTTATCTGATGTAGTCTGTTGTCCAGAAAAGCATCATGATTTTTCGCGTTTTAATTCTTCATGAGGTGAGCGTTTTATCATGTCTCATATTTAAAACTGTTCAACAGGCTCATACATCAGTTAGAACATGCTGTTGCCTTTTCTGACCTTTGCAGCAATGTTAGTACATGTCTAGTCATCATAAACTTCCCTATATATTCGAACATATATTGAAAAAGGCTGTCAACAGACTATGTTCTCAGGTAAATTTTTCAGAATTCTTAGATGAAAATTCTCAAGTAGCCATGACTTTAAAATGTCCTTCAAATATTGTCCAGCATCATCCTTGGTTACTAATGGACTGGAACATATTACACTTGCCTCATGTAATACAAGCCTGGGATAACGCAGTTTCCATTCAAATTTACCACAGCACAAAGCTGGGAAATAAGTACACTGAATGCTGGTTATAATTCACAATGTTATTGACATCCGAGATCTGTTCTGAAAAAGTAGCATGCTATTCAGTGGGGACATGTGGAAAGAATTGTATCCTGCCAAGAATAATTAGCTATGCAAAAATAGGATGGGGAATAACTGGATCTTTACCAGTTCTTCACAAAAAGATCTTGTGCACATTGTGGATGATAAACTGAGCATGAGTCAACAACTTTGTGCTATGGCACAGAAGTCAGACATTGTATTGACCTATATATAAAGCAAATTAGTCTGAAGGACACAAGAAGTCCTTCTGTAGTCATGTACTGAGATGAAATGCTATCAATGGGGCTGAACCTCGTAAATTAAGAAAAATGTTACCAAAATATTGTCATCAATGAGACTGGCAAAGTTCTTAAATATAAAATACTCTCAGAAAGATTGAATGATCTAGGAAAAAGAAAATGAAATTACTGTGGGTCAAAACCCATGTCCCACTGGCACTGTGAATTTTTGTATAATCTTGTAGAAATTTCTAGAATCTTATCTACTCTAGAAACAGGAATTTCTCTGGTGTGAAAGTGACTTGCATTTCCTGTTAAACTGCCAAAAATATTGGAAGCAGAACATAATATAATCCAGGATGAATTAATAAAAGAAAGATATTTTAGATTTTGGTATGTTGCTTAGATACAGGTCACGGACAATTTGCTGCAGATAATTCATCAGATTAACAACTTTTTAGCAAGTAATTATTTGAAAAAAACCCGTTTCTATTGTCTGACCTACCCTGCGCTTAGTGGAAAATTGTTGAGCATGTTCTAGAACAAAGACGATGGACCAACTCAAGGGTAATGTGGCCTTCTTCCACAAGGTTGGACTGGATGATCCTTGTGATTCCTTCCAACCTGGTATTCTATGATTCTATGATTTAACAAATCCATAAACCATAACAGAGCAAGTTGCTTTTTAAGAAAGCCCAAAGTGTGTGAACATCTAGAAGTGCATGTGGATCATAACCTAACTTGCATATTTTAATTGCATAACATTGTTTCATCTACTTTGTGAACAGTTTGCCAAGTAAGCATCAATAAATGATTCAAGCTTTGTTTTTCATTAGGATATTTTAGGTACACAGATTTCCCTCTCTCTACATGGAGGTGATGAAATACAAGCAAAGGGCAGATTTGTGAGTCTGCCTTTTGCCTTTTACTTTCCTGATGTAAGATGCACGGTATGGGCGAACTCACTTGGTGTCACAATTTGTCTTGTGTGCCCAGCTGCTCGTCAACCAGCTGTGCCTAAAGCAAGGGAAAAGCTCAGGTGCCGTCAAGCTTTCTTCCCAGAAATAACACTAGTGATAATAAAAATAAATAGTAAATTTTAAAATAGCAACAACATTTATAATCATCATCATCATCATCATCATCATCATCAAGGTCTAGCTCTGGAGGGAAACTCATGGTACAAGTAATAGTCAAAAGTTTAGCTCCTTGCTGATAAAAC
>NW_010156426.1:11335-20206 GCF_000695765.1 Mesitornis unicolor
AACAACTCTCCGACGTTTCAAGATGCGTTTGAAGGAGATTGTCCTCAGAACTCAAGCAATGTCTGTAAAGGAAAAAAACTGTAACACATTGAGCTATTTTAAATCTTTCTTGCTTAGAAGGGGACAAAATTTGGCAACCCTTTCATTGAATGCCTTCCTTCATTTTTTAAATAGTCTCTACTTCCTTAGCTATATTGCTTGGGTTTGGGTTCTTTTTGTTACTGTGTTTATTTCTTTTTTTCTTATTGAAATATTAATTATGTAGTTGTGCTAATAAAGTTCCCATATATGTTTTGTCAGGTTTTTTTCTCTTTTAATTTAAAAATCTTAGGAAAAAATAGTTAAAATAGGGCTTTCCATATCTTATGAAACTTGAATCCCTCTCTAGATTTTAGGAATTGTTATGGTATAAGAGCTCATAGAAGATTTTACAAAGGCACTCAAGGGGTCAGATAAACTTGCCTCACACCCTTGAGAAGAAAGCAAGTCTGGCAATCCTTTTTTATAGTTTTTGAATGGGAAAAAGCAAAACCAAGGTAAAGTCCTGATTCTGTCTGACCAATAAGGGTGGTAATTTTAATCAATGAATTGATTTAAATGCATATGATTTCATGAGATACGTCTTTTCCAAAGGGAAGATTATAGTGTCTGTTAATTTGTGTGTCCTAATCGCCCCATGTTTGCTGTATTTAAAAGTATCAGATTTAATGAACATCTGCAGTAATTCCCAAGAGAGAAAAAAATTCTTATATATTAAAGCTGTTTCTCATCATTCTAATCCTGCTAAAAAGTATGTAAAGTAAGTGTCTTATTGCCTGGTGTTGAAGGAAAAAAACTAACATGGTTTCTGTAATGGAATTAAACCTTGGACAAAACATATCCTAAAGACAATTATTTCTAAAATTATTTCTAATCTCTTTCATAGAATTATAACAGATACAGGTCTACAGAGAGCTTTTGATAAAGTGTTTAATGTTCTCATAAGTTGGAGAAAAATAATCTTGTGAATTAGAAACATTTGAGGTGGAAGTAGAGTGCTGTTTATGGGAAAGGTGGCACCATGAGTGGAGGAGGAGATTCAAGACTACGAGAAAGTATTTGAAGATAATAAAATTAGTTTAGGAGTAGTGGAAGAGAATCAGCCAACGGGAATACGTTACTGACAAGGTTACCAGGGAAATTTATGGTAATCAGAAAAAAAGCAAGGATCAAAACATAGTCAGTGGTCAGAACAAAGTGGCCAAAACAGAACCAAAGAAGGGTCCTACAAGAGTCAAGAAGGGCAAGAGTGGAGGCAGCTTGGGGTGATGCTAACAGTTGTATTTTCAGTGCTAGAAGAGATGTAAGCAGGTAGCAAAGCTTCTCAAAACAGTCAGGAGGGAAAAAAAGTACAATTTGGTAATAAAAAGTGTTACCAGAAGTCACAAAACCTTTTAATAAAGTGGCATTCTCTGAAGAAGCTAACAGTATTTGACTTTTCTTATTCCCATTGCACAAGGCGCATATTTCAAGTGGTAGCTGTATTTTTTTTTTTGCCATTGCTCAGATCCAAACCAAACAAAACAAAAACCTTATAGCAACTAACCCAAGAAAGAAATGCAAAAATAACTTTATTATGCACAGTAGCTCTGTCTTTCATGGATCAAAGACTTGCTTTACAAAGTCTAGTGCTTGTTTAAAAGAAAAAGAACTTGCTTGAAGGCTATACTGCAGGAAATAATGTTCTTCTTTAAACAAGCAAGGTTTGTAATTATGTAGTTCATTCCAGTTTCCATGTCAGTCTCTCTAGGCCTTTTTCTATAGAAATGTTATGAACACCAACTTAGGTGATGTTTTGGGACAATTTTCTTCTATTCCCATTCAATGCTAGGAATACAAGACACGTGATAGTTCCACGTAACAAATGTGTCATGGTCATGAAGTAATAAATGTGTGCCCTAGTGTTGAGTATAATAAATATTTTCAATTGGTCCCTGTAATAATTTCCCATATGATTTCCAGCATAAAGGATATCTTTCAATATATATCATCACACTACTGTATATGAATAAAACTTATAGGAAGTAGTGGTCATCACAGAATTGCTCCCCATTCCTTTCAAGGGAAAATAATCCAAAATAAGTTAATACAGCTTTGTGTATTTCTTGTCTACATAACTTTTCAGTGTCTTTTTTAAAGCAGTGCCTAGGGGTATTAGTAAAAATTATCCGTCTCTGTGGGCTTTCACTTTTATGCAGCTTCTGTTAACTGAATATAAAGGAGTGCTGACAGAAAACTTTCAAGATGTTCACATGGTTTTTAAGAGTATACTTGATCTCTGAAATCAAAAAGTACCAAATTTTTAAAAAATAATAGGTTTCAAAACATAAATATGATTTTATAGAAGACTATACTGCTAACATTCTCGTCTTCACTATAATCATTAAAGCAGCATAGGTTATGGTAATGTGCCTTCATGTCTTATTGCTGATTAGGCCCACTCAAGAATACATTTGGTGAACAAAAATACCTTTGATATCTAAGAAATATTAAAAAATAGAAGGATGAAATGGATCAGGAAACAACCACATTGACAGCAGATGGAGGAGGTGATCCTTCCCCTCTGTCTGGTACTTGTGGGATCACACCTGGAGCATTGGGTCCAGTTTTCACTGTGAGGGTGACCAAGCACTGGCACAGGTTGCCCAGAGAGGTTATGGAGTCTCCATCCTTGGAGATCTTAAAAAACCATCTAGACACAGCCATCAGTATTTGTCCATGCTTGAGCAGGGGATGGGACAAGGGGACCTCCAGTGGTCCCTTCCCACCTCAGCCGTTCTGTGGAGCAAACACCTTTAGTTGCAATACAGAGTTCCTGCCTTCCCTGTTGCTGACTTGCTCAGTGATGCTATTGGGTGGTATCTCAGTTTGGTGTCTGACTGAGCCTGTCCTTTATGAAGGTATCAAAGATATCTAAGAGGTGCCGAAGGTATCTAGATCCTGCTGGAGGTTATTTAGGGGTTCACTGGGAGTGCCTGACTGATGCTCTGGAAGAGCTGACACACAATGCAATTCAGGAGGCTTGCAGGACTTGCTGGACACGTCCGCCTAAGCAAGCCCAGAAGGTATACCAGGTATACCAGTGAAACGTGCACCCAGGCTCTTCTCAGATGTATATTAAACCAGCATTGACTCTAGGCTCATTTGGCAGAGCTGACGGGACAAACAGGAGGGCTGGGTAAGTTACACCCTGTTAATAGGGATAGCAGTGACCACATACTCTCTAGACATCCTGACTCCCGAGCCGTCCCTGGGGCTGCTCCGTTGTGCGTCATCTCTAGAGTAGGTCAGTGGCTGTAAAGCACATACTGACCTCCAGGGAGTTCACAGAAAACCCTGATCCCTCATGCTCTCGAGAACTCTTTTTAGCTATCATCTCCATATCCTCCAAGTCATCATCTTATATGCGCAGTTTGACTCTTTTTCAGAAGTAACTCATGTTCCTGTCACATCTTTATAAATAATTATAACTTTAATAAATGGAAACGGTATGGAGAGACAGGACAATTTGAAAAAAATGGGAGGGAGTCAGCATTTGGCTTCAGTGTGCAAATGACATATAATTTCCAACAACTTGAGGAGGGATAGTTATCTTGCCTTTAAGACTTGTTCCTTTAATTTAAAAATATATTTCTCAAAATTTAATTTGTGGTTTCAGGAGCTAAGTATAGAAAATTGCATAATGCCCTTTTAGACTTTGGTGACTAAGAGTGATCACATTAAATTAATATAGCATGCATGGAGTTTGTTAAAATATAATTTGTTCCATTGCAACAGTTTAAATCTCTCCAACATTAGTTAGGCTAGAATATAACATGCTTACTTTTAAGGTGCAAATGTTATATTGCAAGTGTTATATTCCTTAAGATATGATGAGGAGGTAAGAACCAACAGAACCCCATGCATGCTATCAAGGATACTCTAGGACTAGAGTTAAAGAAGTTGTGGTCTGTAAAGCTTATCCTTCAAAAAACATTTCTTTTTGAAATGTCATTCGTGGCCATTCAATGTGTCTCTTACATTTATCAACATCGTTTTTTCCCATTTTTTTTCCATCAGGTGCTTCATTCCAAATGCCTACGCTGCTCTCTTCACCGCTGCTCTGGTGCCATTAATGTGCTTGGTAGTGGTTTTTGTGGTGTTCATCCACGCCTACCAGGTGACCCCGCAATGGAAAGCGTACGACGATATTTTCAGAGGCAGGACAAACGCTGCAGGTACGATTCACGGGCTACCCCTACACAAACAAGTTGGACTCTCAGAACAGTACAGGGTGTTCTTGCCAGTTCAGAAAACCCCACTAGAAACCACAGTACAATAGATAACCTAAGCACTTGTTTAAGCATGCTAGCAATTCCTTTGAAGCCTGTGAAAGTACTTTAATCACGAAAGTTATGCAGATGCTTAACCGTCTTAGGCGGATAAAAATGTGTTAAACCTAAAACAAGACATTACTATCACTAGTTATGTCTAGTCTAGAAAAGAGAATAGTGATAACACACAGCACCACTGCACTTGGAGCACAGTGACCCTGTGCCTGGTTTTGGCTGAGGGTGTTGTACCAGGGAGCAGCGATTGCAGGGGTGCAGAGCAGCACTATCACATGAGCCTGTGTTATGCTTCTTGGCTTGGCCCCAGGTGATGGGCACAGCTCCTACCCCTTGTGTTTTGCAGTATAAATCCTTCCCTGTGAGGTGGTGAGGCCCTGGCCCAGGTTGCCCAGAGAAGCTGTGGATGCCCCCTCCCTGGCAGTGCCCAAGGCCAGGTTGGACGGGGCTTGGAGCAGCCTGGGCTGGTGGAGGTGTTCCTGCCCATGGAGGGTTGAACTGGGGGGTTTTGGGGTCCCTTCCAACCCAAATCATGCTGTGATTGTGTGATTCTATATTCAGTGGCTGTCCCATCATGTGCTGACTGCGTGTTGGAGTATTTGGAGTTAATGCCTCTGTTTTGAAATGTCTTAACGCTGTTTGCAACTGAAACATGCTTGAAAGAAAAGATCTGTCTGGTGCAAAACAGGAAGTATCGGTCGGTCTCCTCTGTCAGAACAATTCAAATACAGTAATGTTCCCAAAATAACATTGCAGAAGTTTAGACCAATAGCACAATAATAAGACAGTCTCTCAGAAGCTTAGAATAATTCTTTTGTTTTCATGACGGCTTTGGTAAAAAAAATCTGAGTTTTATAAACAAGTGCAAGTATACGGATTTTTTTAATAGAAGTGTATCTGTTTTCTCCCTGACTGCAAGAAACCACTTAGATTTTATAAAATTGTGAAAGATTCTTGAATAATTTTTCCCAGTTCATTAGATAAATATCATCTGATCTTGAAAGGGAGAGTGTATCATTATTAAGAAGTTCCACTGAGTAGTCCAATACTTGTAACTACTCAGATTTATAAAGAGTGACTGTCTTGTTCAGATGGTCAAATTGCCACTGACAATTGTGGTAAGAAATAGGAGGTTGTGGGGTTTTTTTGAACATTTGGGTTATAGAAATAAATTCATTTTATGAGAAAATGAAAATAAATACGAAATATTTTTCATCTGGACAGTTCCTCAAATATTAGTTTCTTTCCTAGTGACAAAATGTCAGCTTGACTCAGAGCTATATGAGTTTGGATAAGGTCTGACCAACCTGGCTTATGATACTCAAGACCCTACTTGCACTTTACTCTTTCATTTCTTTCTGATATAAAAGCATCTGCCTGGAGCAATCACAAAGGTGGCTCCTTACTCAGTCTTGAATAATATAGTTTATAAATAACTTTTTCTAGTGTCTCTAAGGATGGGGGTTCCATAGTTGAAGGTTAAGGCTTGTCACAGAGCAGTTAAACCAAAGGAAAACAAGCCCTGGATACTGAAACAATACCATAAATAAAGCTGGCATGCAAAATGGTAGAAAGCGCGAATAGAAGCTATAATAACAGGGTTGAAGCAAAACTGTGTTCAATGTGGTTTTTCTCTCCAATAAAATCCATAAAATGATATAAAGAACGGTATAGAGGTCTCAGAAGAAAAGGAAAAAGATAACAGGAAGTGAGGCATTCAATAACATGTCAGTAATAGGGTTTTTTTAGGAAGGTTATAACTTTTACTGCTTCTGTACCTTCACGGCAAACTGAAGCTTTGCTACCATAGGGCTTTTGCAAGCACAAATGCAAGTACCTGGTGCAGGGTGGGTAATAGCAAGCTGGAGAGAGGCTGTTTTAGAGAAGAAGAAGAGCTGCCTGGATAGGTTTATGGTGCCTGTGTTGTATAAGGGCTCTGTGTAGCTGTGTTTATGTGTAAACTTCCAGGGAGAAAGACCGGTGATTTCTCTAGTTTGCAATGTTGACTGTAACTACATAATGTGGAATTTACTGTTAAAACAGGCCTCCAACTTTCTGCCTGAATATTTATTTCTTTATTTTTAATATTTTATGGTTATATTGTGCTTTTAAATACATATTCAAAGGCAGTTTGCAGTAGCAAGACCTACTACCACTTTTAAATTTTGAATCTTACTATATGGCCCACTCTGTGGAGAAGATCACTTCACTGACCATGTTCTTACAAACTCTGTGGGACCTGCTCCTGCTTCAGTGCTGTTCTTGCAGCCACCACAGAGGATGCTGTGGGAAACACCACCTTTCATCGTGGCAAAGATGTGTGCTGCCAGGTGCATGGTGATACCTTGCTTCTGCGATGGAGAGGGCGTCCTGTGCCACATTTTGACTTCGGTGTGACTTACAAGATCTTGTAAGGTAGGGTAGGAAGGTCTTTTAGCAACGTGCTTCCTCAAGTTGCACAGGCACCCATTATTTTGCTCTTTTGCAGTAAATATCACAGAATCACAGAATCCCAGAACGTTAGGGATTGGAAGGGACCTCAAAAGCTCATCCAGTCCAATCCCCCTGCCAGAGCAGGAACACCCAGATGAGGTTGCACAGGAAGGCGTCCAGGCGGGTTTTGAATGTCTGCAGAGAAGGAGACTCCACAACCTCTCTGGGCAGCCTGGTCCAGTGCTCTGTCACCCTCACTGAGAAGAAGTTTCTTCTCCAATTTAAGTGGAACCTCCTGTGTTCCAGTTTGTGTCCGTTACCCCTTGTCTTATCATTGTTTGTCACTGAGAAGAGCCTGGCTCCATCCTCGTGACACTCACCCTTTAAATATTTATGAAGATTAATGAGGTCTCCCCTCAGTCTCCTCTTCTGCAAACTAAAGAGACCCAGCTCCCTCAGCCGCTCCTCATAAGGGAGATGCTCCACTCCCTTGATCGTCTCTGTAGCCCTAAAATATGCCAAGGTTTCTCTCTGTTTCATTCAAATTCAGAGGAAAGGTGGAGCTACTAAGCAACAGTCTTATGTCTGGTGTCTTACTCTAGATTCTCTCCAGCTCTCATCCCCACATTGATTTCCTTCCTGTTCGATCACCCATAACAATGAATTCTTGCAGCAAAAAACCCCCAACTTTTCCCAGCCTCCAGTCTGGGGTTCAGCACCCAAACTTCTCCACTTTGAGCAGTGTGGTAAGTAAAGGGAAAAAAAAAAGGTAGAAGGAAAAAAAGTCACTGCTTTGGAAAACTGTCTGCTCTCCATTAGTTACCTTCTCTAGAAAGAGAGTAAAATTCTGGGTGAATGACAGCGTAAACAATTCTGACATGTCGAGTGTAGAGAGCTGTAAACATAGACAAGAATATTTTAAAATATGCTTTTACTTTTGCTAGTAATTGTGTACACCTGTTCATTTAAATTCCAGAGAGTAAAGAGTATTTCAGAAAGGAAAAAGTGGCATATATAGACATGTAATTATAATTTAAACATAGATATTCATACAAACAGCTATTTGCATGTGAATATTTGAACCAGTAGTGTTCATTCCCCTTCTGGGAGTGATTCAGTTAGACAACAGTTAAAATTGCTGTGTGATACAGATGACCCTGTGTGGATTGTGAAGTAATTCTTCTAGAACACTACTGAATGTTGTCAATAAAAATAAATAAGCAGGGTCACTGGCTTGCATATTACCATAAAACAGAAAAAGGTGTTGGATATGCAGGTTTGAAAGAAAAAGAATTGTTATCTGGCTTCTAAGAATGCATTCTTCTGGTCATTTCACAGATTGTAGGAAAAGCCTCTTGAACTATTGCTGGTAATTCTGAAGCTTCATTTTTGTGACCTCTACTTGAGGAAGGCTCTTATTAACTTTAGCAGAATTTTAATAGGAATAGAAGCAATAAAGTTTAGAATTATTTGTAGAGTATACTGGTTTGTTGTTTGGGGTTTTTTTTCAAATAAATTGAACGTGTAAGTGGCTAGGTCAAAATTTTGACTTAGTCAACTGAGCAAAATTTTTTCTTACTCTCTTTTCTCCTGTTGGAATATTCTGGAGCTTACCTTGTGAAGGCGATTCATCTTGAACTGTGCAGAATCACAAAATGGTTTGGGTTGGAAGAGGCCTTTAAAGATCACCTAGTCCAACCCCTCTGCCATGGGCAGGGACATCTGCTATTAGATCATGTTGTTTAAAGCCCCATCCACCTTGACGTTGGACACTTCTGAAGGTGGGCAACTTCCACAACTTCTCTGGGCAACCTGTTTCAGTAACTCACCACCCTTATACTAAAGAATTTATTCCTTTTATATATTCTAAATCTACCCTCTTTAAGTTTAAAACTACTGCTCCTTCTTCTGTCCCTACAGGGTGTGGTAAAAAGTCTTTCTCCATCTTTTTTTGTAAGTCCTCTCTAAAAAGCAATCGTAAAATCATGCACGGTTTAGGTTGGAAGGGACCTCAAAGCCCCACCAGCCCAACTCCCAGGCGCAGGGACACCCCCACCAGCCCAGGCTGCTC
>NW_010156427.1:0-2195 GCF_000695765.1 Mesitornis unicolor
ACCCCCCGCCCGTCCCCGCCGGGCTCCAGCAGCGCCTCCCCCACCCCGCGGCCGTCGTCGTGGAGCAGCCGCCGGTGAACCTGGGGGAGGGGCGAGGGAACGGCCGCAGTGAGCGGTAACGGCCTTATCAATCAGCTTATTAATGAGCGGTAACGGCCTCATTAATGAGCGTTAACGGCCTCAGCAATGAGCTTTATAAATGAGCTTTAACAGCCTTATCAATGAGCTTATCAATGGTCTTCAATATCCTCATTAATGAGCGTTAACGGCCTCAGCAATGAGCTTTATCAATGAGCTTTAACATCCTCATCAATGAGCGTTAACAGCGTTAGCAATTAGCTTATTAATGAGCTTTAACATCCTTATCGATGAGCGTTAACGGCCTTATCAATGAGCTTATCAATGGTCTTCAACATCCTTATCAATGAGCTTTAACGGCCTCATTAATGAGCGTTAATGGCCTCATCAATGAGCTTTATAAATGAGCTTTAACGTCCTTATCAATGAGCTTTATCAATGAGCGTTAACTGCATTAGCAACGAGGTTATCAATGGTCTTCAACATCCTTATCAATGAGCTTTATCATTCTCATCAATGAGCTTTAACGGCCTCATTAATGAGGCGTGGGAACGGCCTCAATGAAATTTAACATCCTTACCAATGAGTGTTAACAGCCTTATCAATGAGCTTTAACGTCTTTATCAGTGATCTATGAGGAGAGGCGTGGGAACGGCCTCAATGGTCCTTAGCACCTTTATCAATGAGCTTCATCAATGAGCGTTAACGGCCTTAGCAATGAACTTTATCAATAAAAGTTTTATCAATGAGCTTTAACATCCTTATGAATGAGCTTTAAGGTCCTTATCAACGAGCTTTATCACCTTTATCAATGAGCTTTAACGTCTTTATCAATGAACTATGAGGAGAGGCGTGGGAACGGCCTCAATGGTCCTTAGCACCTTTATCAATGAGCTTCATCAATGGTCTCTAACGCCTTTATCAATGAGCTTTAACATCCTTATCAATGAACTTTATAAATGAACTTTATCAATGAGCTTTATCAATGGTCTTTAACGTCTTTATCAATGAGCTTTAACACCCTTATCAATAAGTTTTATCAGTGAGCTCTAACGTCCTTATTAATGAGTTTTAACATCCTTATCAATGGTCTTTACCGTCCTTATCAATGAGCTTTATCAAGGGTCCTTATCACCTTTATGAATAAACTTTATCAATGAGCTTTAACGTCTTTATCAATGAGCTGTGAGGAGAGGCGTGGGAACGGCCTCAATGGACTGAATGAGCTCTAACAACCTTATCAATGAGCTCTAACACCTTTACCAATGAGCTTTAACGTCCTTATTAATGAGCTTTAACACTCTTATCAATGAGCGTTAATGTCCTTATTAATGAGCTTTATCAATGAACTTTATCAATGAGCTTTAATGTCCTTATTAATGAGCTTTATCAATGAACTTTATCAATGAGCTTTATCAATGAGCATTAACGGCCTTATCAGTGAGCTTTATCACCTTTATCAATGAGCTTTAACATCTTTATCAATGAGCTTTAACACCCTTATCAATGAGTTTTAACGTCCTTATCAATGAGCTTTAGCACTCTTATCAATGAGCTTTATCAATGGTCTTTAACGTCTTTATCAATGAGCTTTATCACCTTTATCAATGAGCTTTTAGTCCTTATCAATGAGCTCTAACACCTTTATCAATGAGCTTTATCAATGGGCTTTAACATCCTTATCAATGAGTTTTATCAATGAGCTTCATCACCTTTATCAATGAGCTTTAACGTCTTTATCAATGATCTATGAGGAGAGGCGTGGGAACGGCCTCAATGGACTGAATGAGCTCTAACAACCTTATCAATGAGCTCTAACACCTTTACCAATGAGCTTTAACGTCCTTATTAATGAGCTTTAACACTCTTATCAATGAGTGTTAATGTCCTTATTAATGAGCTTTATCAATGAGCTTTATCAATGAGCGTTAACGGCCTTATCAGTGAGCTTTATCACCTTTATCAATGAGCTTTAACACCCTTATCAATGAGCTTTTAGTCCTTATCAATGAGCTCTAACACCTCTATCAATGAGCTTTATCAATGGGCTTTAACGTCCTTATTAATGAGGTTTAATGTTCTTATTAATGAGCTCTAACGTCCTTATCAATGAGCTT
>NW_010156428.1:0-24424 GCF_000695765.1 Mesitornis unicolor
CTTAGGCAACGCTTACATTTTATTGTTCTATTCTCTTACATCATACAGGAAATATCTCCTATAAAACCCAAATTCAAAGTAGCTGCAAAGAGTTTATAAACTGTTCTTTTTCTCTGACCTACAATAACATCCTTGCTTCTTGCTTCACTGGAAAATTCACTTCTAACAAAGCTATTCATGTAGCCTACATGTATGGATACAGAAATCCAGAAGAATTAGTGAAGATTTAATACTGAGCTTATAAAGTGAAAGATGGTAAAGATTAACCGTGCAGCAGCAGACTCATTAAACTAAATGCACCTAAAAAAATGAATGCACTGTCTTCTGTAACTGTAAGGCTTTCATTAGGGCTTTTGAAGTTTCTTCTAATTTTTTCTTGGACGAATTATAGTGTTCCAGATGGTAGGTATTTCAAGTAGATAATCAATAAACTAATCTAAAGTTCTGTACACATGGACCAAACGTAGAAATCAGTCAGCCAGCTGAAGTGCCATATTATCTTTCCAGCTTATAGTTTCCTACAATTTAGAATAGATAAACTTTATCGCAATTCTATTAAACAATTAAGTCATAAGAACTGTAGCAATAGAAAGCCTGCCAACTTAATTTCTTCATGATTTCTTGTTCTTGTCTCATTGTTTAATCATCCTGGGGAATAATACAACATGGATCATAAATCACAGTTCTGTGAAATGATATGCAAGCTGTAGGTGTTGCTCTGGACAAAGATAATATTTGACTCTGGTGAAAGTAGTGTTTCTCCACCTGCATGCGCCAGATGCGTTAGAACTAGGAGCTTTCAACTGGTGCTTGCAGCAAAGTAGACCTTTAGTGTTGTTCTTTTAATCTGTAAAAGCCAAAGAATTTGTTTTCACATAGACTTATTTTTTTTCAAATGCTAACACAAACACACAAAAGAATCTTGTTCTGTAGCGTGGGCTTTCCGTGGAAACCATCCACTGAGCAAACACATGGTTCTGCAAATTCCACCCAGTTTACTTTTATTCCAAACAACTTAATATGGCACTAATTAATCTGAGAGTCCAAAAAATAATTTAACGTGCTGAAAAAGACTAGATGTAACATCAAAGAGCATTTGCCACATCTGCAACCATTTTCTTTGCAATATTTTTGTTTCATAAATTATTTTGTGCAAAACAAAACAAAGTAATTTACAGTTCCACAGCACGCTTGAAAAGTCTGAGAAGAATAAAGCCTAAAGAAGTAATGGGAATTCTTAAACACCTCCAGTTTATCAGTTTTTTGTTCTATCAATACAGAGGTATAACATATTGCTTATTTCAAAGAGCTATTTGGATGCTTACTACAGACATTTATTGTGTTTCAATTTTGCTAATTCTAATTATGCTTAAAAAATAATCTTCATAACAATGAAGTCCTTTGCTCAAGGTAGTCCTTGTTTTTCCACAGTCATTTTAAAAAAAATGTTTAATCACAGAAGGTCAATAGCTATTGCAGAAACACTGTCCTAGGGGGCACGAGCATTTTAGGTTTGAACTACTTCCCACTCTATTTCCAGTGCCACAGCAAAGCATACATCAAGAAAAGCACAACTATAGGAGCTGATGTTACAGTTTTTATACTATTAGACTAAGTCCTGATTGATCTCTGCCTGGCTGAAGAGAGGTCACACAGGTAAGACGTAGTTAGGAGGAAAAAGACACATCTGGAAGATCAAAGTCACATTAACGGGACTTTGTAAGAGTGCCGTGCAATACAGGGACAGTGCAACCAATTGCTACACTATGGTTTTAGGGGACTAACTAAAGAATAAGGAGATTTGTAGCATCAGGTGATATATCTCAGAAGTCAAGGCACTATAACATAGCTCTGGTGTGCTATGTTATAAAAATAACATAGTTCTTAAATAGTTCTTAAATGCAACAGTTACCAAGATAAGTAAGGGCTGTCAGAGTGGAAGCTGAGACGAACCTACAAAACGCTGTGTTTCTTGTCTTCTTACAGGAGCACATGGGCCGAGCTCATCCAGACAACTGGGTACTACTACATAAAAAAGTTTATTGTTACAGTGAGAAAGATACAGCCTGGCAAGTGCTTGCTATTTTAACTTTTCATTCTTCATTCTACTACTGGCACATGACTAGACATAAATAAATAAGGTTCAGTCTCAAAATTCCCGTGAACTTAATGTTGCAATGACTTAAAATAGATTAGGATCAGATCCTGACCTCACCACTTTTAACCTACCTGCAATACAAAACACAAGTTCAGCTGAATCTATTTAAATAGTTCTTTGATTTGCTTTCCCTGGTACATATCAACAAATGCTGAGAAGCCATTAATACTGGCACATCTAAACATTATTCACTACAAAGTACTATTTCCCAACTGGACAGCTTCACGTTTCCTGTGGTCACTTAATTAATGGGTGGCTATTAGACCCATCTGCAAATCTTACCAGGTAATACTTTCACAAAACTAAATTGACCTTGCCACAGCAGAAATGATGCAGTACCGTGGGGTATAATTAACTATATAGAGACATACTTTATCCTAAGCCTTCGGCACAATCAATAATGAGTTTCTTTTCTGAGATGTTATGGGGTTATAAGCACAAGATGATAGACTTGAATTACTTAAGTTTTGATGACCTTTTTCTATTTGGATCCTAACTCTCAGCAAATATGGAGCTAGACAAAATTTTATTACACAATAAAATTCCCTACCAATTCTAAAATTAAAAAGCTTAACTGCCTAAACTATAAAGCACTATCTTGTCTGTGTAAGAATTTAATAGCTACAATATTAATAAAACAATACAAGGACCAACTACTATATTCTGTCCTTCATTCCTCTGTACACACAGGACTGTTTTGATTATTATTTTCTTTCTGAGACACTATTTTTGGCAAAAGATGCACGTTCTGAGTGGCTGATAAGGATTTGAAGCTATAGCTCCAGCCCAGGTGATAGTGCGAGTCTTAGCAAATCCACTGAAGTCAGCAAACACTCTGTCCAACCTCACCGTGAGCATCCAAGCAATGAAATCTCTACATATTCTACATACATGAATTTTCACTAATTATTTCAGCACTTGTTTCAAGGATTCATTTTCATTAATCTCCTAGATTGGACTTTTCTAAACTACTTTTTTTTGTTTTTTTAAGTAAAGAATTTTATATTGAAAGATAAAAAAATAAGTAACCAATTAGCATTTTCTTCTTCCATCAGTATTTATCTCAAATGCATTTAGAAGCTCCTCAGGCACAAAATTTCTTCTCAGGAATGGATTTCACCACACCTACCCATAGGTACTCCAGTATAATCACACAGTATACATTTAGCTATTTAGATTCTCACAATACCGTGTAGAGACAAGAAAGTACGTCCCCAAACAATAGATAATCTCACTTATCTTGGCTGATAACGTTTGATGTAAATTGCTCACAGAAAGAATCTAGACAGCTTTCAACCTAAATAAGCACAATAATCTAAAAATCAACAGAAGAGGCTAGAGAATAGATTCTAGTGTCCAGGACTCTCCCCCAACTACACTTTCTCACATCCCACAGGGTCACCTTAACTCTTCCACCACCAATACATATGCAAGTGGAACACTGGGATTTTTAACAGGTGAGATCAAACTGTGCTGATGTGCCAGCCAAACTGTTCTTCATCCTTTTAAATATAGAAAGGTCATAAGCAAATTTTATATTTACAAACAATTTTGTTGCAACTATAAAGAAATAACATTAGAATGTGCAATTTATTACCCAATACTTTAGAAGGCAAACTATTTTAATAAAAGCCTAAAGGGTTTAGTAAAATCCTTGCAAGACTATAGTGAGGGGGAAAGCTCACAAAGAAAGCTAATTTCAAATCTAATTTCAAAATTTACAATGTTCATGCCCTTTCCAAGGTTACACAGCAAGACACATGAAATCAGGGAATACAGCCTAGAGCACAGTAAGAAAAATGATTGGTATAGTCAGTAAGTGAATAAGCTATGAAACCGATTAGCAAATATGCGTTATGATGCATTAGGATGCATGCTGTATAAGAGGGCAGGCAAAGCTGATTGTACTTAGACTCAAGCTGCTGGATCTATACAGCTATGTGCAGCTGTACTACGGAGTTATTATCTGTGGCCTACGAGCTGCAATGGTTTACTTACTATTCTTCTAGAATAAAGAAAGTAACAGTAATGGTTCCAAACACTAGAGGAGTTAGGACCAATGCAGACTTGGGCAATGAAGCAAATAAATATGTTTGGAGCTGGGAGACAGAAAACAATATATCCAGTGCTTGTAAAAGCCTAAAGGGTTTGGTAAAATCCTTGCAAGACTATAGTGAGGGGAAAAAGCTCACAAAGAAAGCTAATTTCAAATCTAATTTCAAAATTTACAATGTTCATGCCCTTTCCAAGGTTACACAGCAAGACACATGAAATCAGGGAATACAGCCTAGAGCACAGTAAGAAAAATGATTGGTATAGTCAGTAAGTGAACTATTTTAATAAAAGCCTAAAGGGTTTAGTAAAATCCTTGCAAGACTATAGTGAGGGGGAAAGCTCACAAAGAAAGCTAATTTCAAATCTAATTTCAAAATTTACAATGTTCATGCCCTTTCCAAGGTTACACAGCAAGACACATGAAATCAGGGAATACAGCCTAGAGCACAGTAAGAAAAATGATTGGTATAGTCAGTAAGTGAATAAGCTATGAAACCGATTAGCAAATATGCGTTATGATGCATTAGGATGCATGCTGTATAAGAGGGCAGGCAAAGCTGATTGTACTTAGACTCAAGCTGCTGGATCTATACAGCTATGTGCAGCTGTACTACGGAGTTATTATCTGTGGCCTACGAGCTGCAATGGTTTACTTACTATTCTTCTAGAATAAAGAAAGTAACAGTAATGGTTCCAAACACTAGAGGAGTTAGGACCAATGCAGACTTGGGCAATGAAGCAAATAAATATGTTTGGAGCTGGGAGACAGAAAACAATATATCCAGTGCTTCAGGAGATATCATTCAGGTCTGTGAAACCCTTATCAATATAGGCATCAGAATATTTATTATTGAAAATCTGCTGGTTCACTCATAAAAGTATAAATGTAAATGGATTTATTTTTATATCCTCATTTAGGTATTAGATTAGAACAGACTAAAATGCTCCTCCACAGTGGCAATTCATTAGAGCTACCCAGCTTTCCTCTTTGCTTCTTATACAGCTGTGTAGGGTTATAAGGTTGAATAGAGAAAGGTGTTTTTAACAGATATTTCAACTCCCAAATTTGACACATAACAGTGAATCTCATCTTCCAATTCCACCAAAATCTAGTAATCTCTCAAGAATTTTCCCAGGATGAGATGGTCCCCAAGTAACATAATACTGCTGCATATGCTACCTCCACTTCCTTCACAAGTCTAACTATACTTCGCTATGCCCTAGAAAACCTCCCTTTCCAAGCGGACTCTTGAGAACACAGGCAGCTGAGCATAAAATTGAGCAGCCTAGAGGCTACTCTAATTAGGATGGAGAACCCATCTTGACTCTTGCTATCCCCAGAATTACAGGATCTTACTCTGGCTACTAGCGTATATTCAAGCTCACTTTGCCACTTCTAGGACAGAAGGCTACCTGAGGTTGTCTTATAGAGTGCTTTTAGGTAAGTTAGAACACTGTGCAATATTTTCTATCTACTGTAACACAAACCTTATGAAGTAGATTTGAGTCAGTGATGTCCATAATTCAAAATTTTCTTCTTCCTGTTTTGGCATCCTTTTATTTTTCTTCTGTTTACTTCATATGCAGGGTAATTTCTTACATGTTTCTCACTAAACATCAGTCACACTACAGAACTTAGTTCTTAAACTGTATGAGATTTTACATTAAATGGCATTTCAGCTGAAGTTATAAACAGAATTATTTCATGTAAATTTGAGGATGAAAAGATTCCATAGTGAAGCTACTTTATTGGTGTGTGCTTATTTCATTATACAATACTGGTCTACATATTGTCTCAATTCCATTTCAGATTTTAAAAATTTTAAAAATTTCAGTATCATAGTCAGGAAGAAAAATATAGAGGTCTCAGTCTGTTTTAACATTGTGAGCTTTTCCATGAATATTTCCTGATGCAGATTACGGGGTAAATTAGACACAGTCCTACAAAAACTAAGACTATTTCAAAGAAGAGCAGTTTATTCCCTTGGTTCATATCTACATGGCAGATATTAACTGTACTTAGGACCTAGCCTTCAGGATTTATTCACCAATCATAAAAGCTAACTTGCCAGTGTTAATATGACTACTACATATACACAGTACTTGCAAGAGAATGCGTATCTTTCATTACCTACAACACTATTTTCGAAGTTTGGCAGTTTTGTGGAAGCAAAAGAGAAATGTGTAGGGGCAAAGAAGGAAAAGATGTTTTGAGACTAATGTATAGAAATCAGTCAGGACTCCTGGGTACTCTTCCCAGGATCCCTTTATCTTCTTGTGTGACCTTGGAAAAAAGATGTCACCTCTCCAACTGTCAGAAGGTAAAAACCAAACCTAATGCACATAAACTGAAAGCACCTCTGAGACTCAGTCTGAAGAAACTTGAAGTGTCAGCAAGGCAGCTCTGTTACACTGGTCCTGCTGCAACTTAAAGCTGTTATTGAAGAGCTCAGTGGTCTGCCCTTGCCTGAGGGGACCCGACACCACTTCACATCTTCTTGTTGCCAGGCAGCTTCACTTTTTCCTGTGCCTTGGCCAAGAAGTGGGACAAACAGACTCATATTAGGTACAAGTCAGATGCACGCCAACAAGGAAATTCCTTCAGTGGCATTGTCTGCTGCGCAATTTTACACTTTTTTACACTGCAGGAGTGGTACAGAGGGGCTAGCACACAAGCTGCAACACTAACCTGTGCCTAACACACACTGAGCTGTTTCTTCAGTTCATGTGGTGGCAGTCATGAAATAAACCAGAGACCCTCAGGCAACTGAGCATGGTGACTGAGAACAGTTTTCATTACATGGAAGATACAAGGGATCTACAGCAGAAACACGACTTGGAAGTTTAGAGAAAATGGTCTCTTTTGCATATGACAAATGCTTAGACAGTAGAAGGTCTGAACACTTTTTTTTCCCCCAGAGTACTTTGAGATCACAGTTGTAAATTACAAGCTCTGCTGTATTTATCATACCCAATTGTTATTCAGTGTTTAGGCACAAGTGTTGTTAAACTTTGATTTGTAAGCTTTGACTATAGTGATGCATGCCACATTGGAAAAATCCATAGGTCTAAGAGTGCATAAATGAACAGATAGAGACAGTCAGATATTTCTTCTGCTCAAGAAGGGCAGTCAGAGAAGTGGCTTCAAGTCCAAGCTCATTTGTGTCCAGGTGCCAGAGTATGACAGTGATCTAAACTGAATCCTTGCTTCAAACTTCATATGGTGCTTATTGAGAACAGTGGAGACCCACAGTGCAATGACTAATCCCTGTGAAAGCCTCAGCCTCGAGTGACTCATACATCTTTTGAAATTAAAACATGTGTATTCAGGGTGGGGTTTTTTTTTTTAATGATTCTGAATTTAGCTTTTTATTTAGCAAGGTCAGTCAACTTTTTCTCAGCTTAAGGAGAGCAAAAACTTATCTCTAATTTCAATCAGACAGTTTTTGGAGCATCATAGTAGATCACATCTGTCAACATTTGAAAGCTATCATATTGGGAGAAAAATAGCGATAGACCTTTCATTGAAATACTCCATTGAACTCTATTGAAACACATTAGTCTAAGAGATCTTTTGTACTAGAAGAGATTTCTGGGACACAGAGAGGAAATGTTGTCTTCTTTTTTTTTAATACAGCAAAAAGCAAGATGCTTTTGAAAAAGCAGCAGTTGATAAATACAGATATAGTTAATATTTCTAATATTTCACTTTAACCAGGCTAGTGCTTGTGAATAATCTATTTACTCACCCTTATGATAGATTTGAAAGTAGCTTTGAAGCAGTGCTTCATGTGTGATAGAACGTATGCTTTTAAGGTCAGAACTGAAAAGTATAACCATGTAGTCTGATTACTTACATAACTATTGCTACACATTTTTCAGTCAGCATTTTTCTTTATAAATAATGGAAATATAATTAGCTTAATAATTTTGTTAATGTCTCTATCTAAACAGGAGGCAATAATAGTCTCCTACATGATTTCCAGCCAAACATTCCATTTCAGTCCACAACATGTTCTGAATGCTTTGCAAACATTGGGGTTCAGTAATACCTGAGATAGACGTACTCCAAAAGAAAGCAAAACTAATTTGCAACTGTAATACCCCTCATGCTTATCTCTCAGCACCCTAACAGACATCTATATTTAAATGAGTACATGAAATTAAGAAAATAACCTGAAAGGTGGTGCTGCTAAACTGAAATATGACCTGAGGACTTGAGTTCTATCTGGATGTGGTAGCCATCTGTCCAGCAGTAAACACGTAAGAATGTGCCTGTGCTGGAGGTTCCATCCACCAAGAATCCCTGCACAGAAACCTGGTATTTCTCCTCAGTTTTATTCAACAGCATTGCCAGTTTACTCCATGTGCCAACACTTTGTTGCCTTCACAGTGTCTCTCGTGCTGTAGTAGAAGAGAGAACACCCGGTAACCTGGGAGGAGTTGAGTGATGCTGTTGCAGTTCAAGGACACTTAGGATTTCTTCAGTTCCCAGTATGCTTGGGAAAAGCCTGTTCTGATGAAAGAGTTAAATAAACCATGGCCTCAAAGCTTGAAAACAGCACACAAATTATCTAAACATTGTATATATTACTGCCTATTAGCCAATAGACAAACCACCTAGAAACAGAGTCAAACCACCTTCCTTTGAGTCTGCAACCAGTGTCCCATGCTACGAAGACTGGTGCAGCCTGTGGAGCAATCCAAACGACGCCTGGCTCTAAAGAAGAAAATGTCTTACAGAATGAAGCCACAGCAGTATTGTAGTGGACAAAAGTCACTGGTGTTAAGCTGTTAGATACAGTCCCTAAAGTAGGGCAATTGTCAAGGAAGCTGCCATATAAAAATAGTGTTGTTCTGCACTGTTAACCAAACATTTCTGCAGTAAAAAAAAGAGATACAAAGAGCATCCTTCAAAAAACCGTAAAGAAGCAACAGCAGCACTTTCCCTATATATGTGCATTACTTAAATGTAAAGGGTGAAAGAAATGTGTGCTTGCAATAAAGAGAGTGAAGATCACACTTAGGCTCGCAGTAATTGTACTTTTTTTGGTGGTGCTGAGGAGTAAAACAAAGGAATAAGAAACACATGGTAGCTGGCTGAAATTACTAAGCGGCAGGATGGTGTGGTTACATTCTATTTGCAAAATAGCTTTGAATAAGTCTTCCAAGGGAGCAATGATTTTTATACCTTAGCTTCCGCAGTGGTTGGTATGATAGCTTACCTTTTATGGCATCGTGCCTGCTGTGGCTCAGCCTAAAACGTATTCAAGCTTATCTTTTCTCCAAGGGCGACTTTTATACCATGGCTTAGAATGTTAAATAAAATGCTTTATTCAGTTGTGACTTTGCATGCAAGTACATTTTCCATGGAAGCTCTTACATGCCACAGCTGACATTGAAACTTTTACATTTAGTCAGTGAGAAGTATAACCTAAAATGCATATACTCACATCTGATAGCGATATAACAAGGTTCTATGCTGCTCACTGCCCAAAAGAAACGTTTCTGGCATATAAACAAGCTGATATTTAAAACCACTTCCAAACAACATTAATGGTACATTATTGAAAAACATCCCAAAATGACATTGTCCTTCATGCTGTGTCCTTTATGCAGTCCAGTAGCTAAACAACTGCCAGTTAAGCTTTTAACAACACATATGCTCAGATTGTGCTAGTTTCTGTTAGATTCTGCTATTGATGCGGCAGGTCACAATGCAATTTAGAAGCAATTAAAAGGTAATGAATGTGCTATACTGAAACCTCTGCCTGGGAGGCTTTTTCTGTGTACAGGGAAAAGTAGATAGATTTGTGTCCTTCAGTAATTTCTGCTGGTGAAATGACAAAGCAAAATGCTTCTGAAATGGGCCTCAGATGTCTGAAGGACAGTGTGTTTTTGTGTATGTGAGCACTGCTGAAGTACTGTGTTACACCAACTTAAACTCCTACACATAAAATCAAAGCAACTTCTAAAACCGGTAACTATCCAGGTGTTCTCCCCTCCATAATAAGGCTTTGGGGAAAAAGAAAACTGATGTTACCCTTTGGATAGAACACAGTTTCCACGAACTACTGTTAATAATATTAATATCCTATTAAACAAGGTAGAAATTATCTGTACATTTAATGATGGTGTATGTCAAACACCAATTAAAAAATTATATTCTATTAAGCCACATGTATTCAGAGTGGTTTATCCTCATTTGAAAGATTTTTTTGAAATCACATTTCATGGTTCTGTTTCCATTAACGTTATTTGGCCCTGTGTCTCCAAGCACATTATTGATATTCCACAGTGCATTGATATTCCATCAGGTGCAAAAATGGTGTACTTATCTTTCTACACCTTTTAATTTGGATGTATACTTTTCCTACATTTTTTAACTTTTGAACACTCTTATTGGAACTAATGCATTAACTGGCTTTAGACCTATTCAGTCCAAAACATTAAGTGTGTCAGTGTTTTGAGTGTCCCTACAGGAATATTGAAAACTGCTTTCTTACCACTTTTATATATATTTTTTCCACACACAGTACGAGTATGTACAGCTTTAAAACTATAGTGGCTGAATGTCTTTAAATTTAAAATAGATATATACTGTGAATACAGAGGTATCTAGATAATACAGAGACGACTACATTCATGTCTAACCAAGTGTACATTTGCATGCACACTTACTTTCACATACCAGTTTCCTGACTTCTCATGACAATTCATACTATCAACCAAAGAAGTAGAAAACCCATGTTATACAGAACATACAAGCAGTTTATGCTTAAGTTAGCCAGAACCCATTGACATTTTCAAAAACTTCTGCATAGAACTAATCAGAATATTCACTGCAATATACTCTATTTTCTGATTTGTGAGTACTTCACAAGTCCAGATAGATTTCTTTTAGCATATTAAGTACTTGAAAAATAATTTAGGAAAACCAGTTTCAGACAGTTGGAAATTAATTCATTTTGCTGCTCACAAGATGGGATGCTGCAGATTGGAGTGCAGGGCCCAGGCTATGGGAATGATGGCAGTGGTACTGCCAGCGCCAGCAGTGCTGGGGCCTGCCAAATGCCTGCTGTGCCTCTCTGGCCTCTGCAGGACTCAGGGGAGGAAAAGGAAAGGTGCCAGTACCTCTGTAACATAAGCAGCTGGTACTAGTGGAAACTCTTTGAGAATGACATATTTTTGAGACAGAAGTATCTTTGTATAACAAATGGTGAAAATTTTGACCAAGCCTTTTTGTCAGAGACCAATAACAGACAATACATACAGTCATGGTGCATGTAGAAATGCACTTCAGGTTTACACTTAGGAAAAAAATACTTTATCAACATATTTCTTCTTATATCAGGTGGGGTTTTTTCTTTGTTGTGGGTGTTGGTTTTTCTTACTCCCTCCCGCCTCCAAATAAATTCTTTAAAAAATATTACAAGATGAGAGCATGCAAAGTTAGCAATGGTTTACCTCTTTGGAATAAGAATTAAAACCTGACTGATCTTCCTTCGAAAACAGGTATCACATCATTAGGTCCAAAACTTGCCAGTACTGGAGATGACAGGAAGAAATAAAAAAGGACTGCATACCCTTCCTCCTCGAATATTTTCTGTGCTTTCAAAGCTCAAGAATGCAGAGAGATTTAGTTGCAGTCATTTTTGCCTACTTTAAGTTTTTCTAAGATACAAAACATTTACATCTAATCTTCTGTTGAACAGAAGTTGTACTGACAACTTAGGGAGACATTTATAAGAGAATATCTAATAGTGCATAATAAATTGAGACTTATTATGCTAATTTTGTGTGCCCATAAAATATTTTTATCAATAACATTCAGTTATTCAGTCCTGATATTTGCTAAAGGATTCAGTTAAACTTCTTACCCAAAACATATTTTATACCATACACACATGAAATCTCTTATAAGCTAAGAAATATTAGAGTATCCTCATAAAAAAACAGCTTGAAAAGAATACACTAAACTTCTTCCAAGTTAGCATATTTTTTCTGATATTAATAAATATGGCAGGATCAGACTTAAAGAATAAAAGAGTCTGTACCACACTACTGTCGTGCAGGGCTATGGATTCTGTTTAAATTGCTATTTTGAGTAATTCCAAGGTTAGGAAGAAAGAAGAAAAAGAAAAAAAATATCTTAAAGTGCCTCGGGGTGGCTTCCCAGCTTGCATTTTGTGAGACTGTGAATTATTTCACATGACAGAGGATAACTGCACATAACCCCAGTTAATGTGATATGACACTTTTTAAAGCTATTTATTTCAGTTGCTCATAGAAACATGATGAAATCCCATTAAAGAAAGTATATCAGGGCTACCTGCTGTAGACTGTTTACAAATATAGGTATCCTGACTCCACAGTAAAGGTTAGCTCTGTTACTTGGTAATACTGAACAGTCAGTACACAGCAGCCACCAACTCTCTAGGGTAGAAATTTTTGTGAGAACACAGCCTGTCTCAAAGTAAATTGCCATTTTGGCAGGATATAGTGTAACGTTTACAACAGAAGAGAAAAAAACAGAAACCAGAAGTGAAAGGAAAAGTGACAGCAATCGACTTCAGAGATGCATTTCCTGAATATGACAGAGAAACCATACCATGCTTCAAACATGCAGATAATGGACAAATATCTACACAATCTGACCAGTCTCAAGGATCAAGCATGAACCTGGCCTTTCCAGAGCAGCACATCAGACAGTGAAATAATCTGCATTTCTCTGATACACTTAGAAAATTATTCTGCAAGAATTAGAAATAAGCAAAGTAACAGGCTAAGAATGGCTGAAACACCTCCAAACTCCTGCAGCAGTCACCTGGACTCTGCCATACAGAGGCAAAAGTAAGGCTTTTGGAATATAAACCAGTGCTGCTGAAGCAGCTCAAATTAGGGTGGGGAGCAAATGAGTCAACTGATGTTGCTCATCCCAGCAACAAATGTACAATGCTGCAAGAAAGCCTTAAGATTGTAAATACTTGAAAGTTCCTGAGACTAGGTATTTAGCTCCAACTTTTGTCTCGAAAAGTTTCCTATCATGTTCGATGGAGACTAATGATCTGGAAACGTCATTTATGATGTGTCAGAAGTTGGGGGAGCAAATTCAACCAGGTCCAATTCTGTCACCCTGGCATGATGCTCACTGTCTGAGCAGGGCCATTTCATATGCATTTCAATAACACATCTGTAGACTGAATCAGAATAAGTTCCTGCAAATGACCCTGGAGGCAACAGTAGCAGTAGCAATAAAAAGATTTAGACCTTTATAAATGGAAATAACAGAAGGAATGATTAGCATAGTGATCTTGGTCACATCAGAGAGTGCCAACCTCTTCCTTTAAGAGTGGAAAGAATAATTGCATTTTCACAAACCTGTAGGAGCAGTAAAAATAGCTCTAACTTACAAAAGAGGCAAAAAAGTGGGTTCTTGAAGTTTTATGTCACTCCAGTATTAAAGCTGCATAATGTGCCTCTTTTACTACAGATATTCAAAAGCGATCTTTTTTCATCTGGGCCTCTGTGTGTATTACAAGTTGGATCTAAAAGCTATGGAAGTAATGAGTCTTTCCACTAGCTTCTGTAGGCTTTGGATCAGACCATATGTTATCACTGCACAAAGTAAAACAAAGCCGGTATTGTGGAAAAAGAGTGACAAAGGAGTAATAGTAAGCTAGGTCAAATGGCCAAAAGATACATGTACACTTTTACAACAAATGTGCTCTATATTTGTGCTGCCAATGAAATTACTTTGGATTAGCTTTCTCTCATACAAAAGCACACGTGATTCTGCAAACTTTTTAAAATATACAGCTCACAGAAGTGCCACTAAAGAGTTAAATGTATGTAAGGGCTAAATTAAACATGGAGTTGTGCACTTTGCCTCAGATTCAATAGGGCACTTAGAATGCACTTAGAGTAAGTGCATTGACTTCATATGTTTGAAGTTAAGAGCACGTTTAGCATGCTGGATCAGCACTTCGTAATCCATTTTACTGGGACCTCCTCCCAGGAGTTATCTCCTCCTCCCTCAGACATGCCTACCCCCCACCCTGCACCCCCTCCCAAGTCCTCAAATTCTTCAGCTTCCTTCCCCATCTTTTCAGGCTCTCTCTCCCTTCTCCACTTGCCAACATATCAGATAGTCTTTCTACTCCTGATCTCCCCTTCCATAATACACGGTTCTGCCTCTCTCCCCTGTACCTCTACAGAGTCTAACCCATCCCTGCCTCCCCTTCCCTTGGGTTGGCTTTCATGCACCCTATTAGCCTTGTGTCTCTCACTGCCTGGGGAAAAGCGTGCTTCAGCAGAGTTCAAGAGCTCAGGATTTTGCCAATTTCAAACTCTGACGAGAAACACTGAACTCAATGTTATGGACTTGCCTCAGCAATTAATTCAGTTCATTTAATAGATCTGAAAAAGTATAAAAATTCCAGAAGATTAAATTCATTTACTGAGTGTAAACTGCAATTACTCTCCAGTAAAAAGAGTGAAAAAGTGAAAAGATGCTGTATTTCCATAGGATATGAAGAATGCTGAAATCACCAGCAATGAGTTTCTTCCCACAGCCCTAGCATGGTCTAGGATTCAAGTAACTGGTGATGAAACAATATAAAAATCTAATGAGGCAAAAACCAGCAGCATTTCTGGTCAAGGTGTCTGTTCAAGAAAACCCCTGATATCAAATTAACTTGGCTGAGAAGTCCTGTGTTATTAAAAAAAAAAGACAGGGAAAGACTGACCATTATAATGAAGAAAAACAGAGAATGAGAAAAAGAGAGGATTTGAGAGAGAAAAGAGACAGCTAAGTAGAGTGGTAAATGGGAATAAAGAGATAAACATTATAAAAAGAGAAGGAAAAGGCTTCTACAGTTACAAGCACGGTTAGGGAAGAAAACCAAGTGAAGAGCCATAGGGAGGAGTAGACAGACAGGTTATCAGCTCCCTGGTGAGCACTCTAATTCTGCTGCTGCTTTCTCTAACATATTCACAGTCCATGATCAGCCCCCAGCAACCACATAACCTTTATTTAAATAAAACTGAAAAGAAAAACGCCCCTTCCATTCTTCTCAACCGTGCAATTTCACTAAAATAGCATTTATTAGAGGAAGAAGGCCCCTTTGAGCAGTGAGTGTTTCAAAATAACTTATCATGAGCAACTAAGGTTGAAGAGGTGTTTGATGCCACAAAAACCAAGCGAGACTCTTCGAGATAGATTACAAGGTAACAAAATTCTAGAAGAGTCCAACATGCAGACACACACACACACACACACACACACATACACACACACACAATGATTCCTTGAGTCTTAAAATATTTTTACCTATATGTTTTCACTACCTTTCCATGAAAAGCTGTATTCAAAGACAAAAGGTAGCAGAGCTTTGCAGATAAAGATATGTGAAAAATCCAAGTTAAAAACTTTATATTTTAGTTATCATTATTTCTTAAACAGTAGCATTTCTGAAATGCAGTGTTCGTGGAAGGCAGGATGGTGTACTTCAGTAAGACATTAATCGCCATATGCTTATGAAGATCTGCATACTGATCTAGTAGCTTTACATATGCAGTGAAAAGTATTTTCAATGCATGCCACAGTTGAGAGAAGCATTTTGCAAAAGTCAGACCCAAAGACCTACTGGATGCTAAGAATTTAAATGCTTTCTTGAACTGAGACACCAAAACCCAAGATATCTCATGCCCTTCGCTACTCAGGTAACATTTAGATCTCCTTGTCTGATTCATTGTAACAGCATTAACACTAGCTAATCAACAAGATGTTCTGCGCTTGAGATAGAGGTCCAAAAGCACTTTGTGCTGCTACTTGATCCTGCTTCCAAAATAAATCTATACAAGTTAAACTTATTTTTCAGGCCTTTTAGCTGTTTAATAAAAGGTCACCATTTCCTGCTTCAATAGTGTACATCAAACTGTACAGCTCTTCAGAGAGGATTATTTCTAGCACGTTGCTTCCTAGAGCATGATTATTCTGTAATATCCCTTAACAATCAATTAAGCCTGAAACGAAGTCCACTAGAGTCAATGGCATCAAATTTTCCCTCAAATCCTTTGAAGCTAACAAGTACCTTAAAACTGAGGACATTCAAAAAGCCCCAGAAAAGGTAATATTAAAATAGTTTAAAGATCTTTAGACTAATGCTAACTTAAGCAGTGGTGGTCTTCTAGCCTCTTGATTTTTTTGTTAATCCAATGTATTTATAACAATCATAGCAGCATTCAATATGATGGCCTGAAACAAAGTCCACTAGAGTCAACGGCATCAAATTTTCCCTCAAATCCTTTGAGCTAACAAGTACCTTAAAACTGAGGACATTCAAAAAGCCCCAGAAAAGGTAATATTAAAATAGTTTAAAGATCTTTAGACTAATGCTAACTTAAGCAGTGGTGGTCTTCTAGCCTCTTGATTTTTTTGTTAATCCAATGTATTTATAACAATCATAGCAGCATTCAATATGATGGTTAACTATATTCTGTTATTGAAACATGGTCATATGCAAAGCTTAATATTTAAATAATGCATCAGAATTCTGCTTTCTTGTCATATGATCCTACCAAGGGGCAGGGGAGAGTAGTGTTTAGTGTATAACAACCTCAGGTCTCAATGAACAGGCACTGAATGCATGATTAACTTTTCTGCTTGTGACCAGCCCTCTGGACTTCAGAGGGACTTTTCAGGGCATAAAGATTTTCACATACATAAAGATTTTCAGACAGGAGCTTAAATTCTTGATACCTTCCAGAATATCTGGAACTCACACACCATGCAAACAGAACAGGAATTTTGCCACACACCCTGCAGCTACATGCATTCCCCCCCTGGACTCTCTTTAACAAGGGTGCTTTCTGAGAGCTCAGAAGAAAGTCTGAAATACTGAGGTTATGCACAGCAGCAATTCCTAAGATATTGTGCACGGTACAAGTTCAGGAGAAGGTGCGTCCCCTGTAGATGGCAGTGTCTTCTCACGTTGCCCAAATGGGAAAGTCATTCCCTAGGTTTCTATTCTTGACAGTGAAAAGATAGGGGCGCAAAACTGGAAGCCACATTCATGACACAGGCAAGCCATAACTCGGGATCTTTCAAAGTTTGCTCATTCCCAGCAGAATCTGCAGGTTTTTTTCCTACTGCATTTCTGCATCTGCCATTTGATGGTTTTTTTAGCTTATTATTCCTTTTTGCAAGAGGGGCACCACACCTGGGCAACAGTAAACGTCATGAGAAAATCTATTTGTCAGCACTATCAACTTTAATATACATAAATGTCCTGATATTCTGAGGCAATACTTAAGCTGTTTCCTAGAAGGCAGAGATAGCACGTGCTGACTGCACACAGCCTTTCTGTACAGCTGGAAAGCAATATACTTTACCTCAATCTCCTTTGCAAGTGGATTGAGATGCATAGATGTAAGGTTCACACACTGCATAATATAAGAAAATAGACTTTTTTATTGCAGTTGATATGATCTTAGATTTATATACAATTTCATCATTATTTCCATAATAAGGCACATAAAAATTTCAATTTGTCCTGAACTTTAAACCTCACCCAAAATCCTATAAACTCCTTCAAACTCAGTCTACCACAAACTCTGTCAACCTCATTCATTTTGCTGTGTTCGGGTGCTCAATTTCAAAGAAAGTATGTAATTGGTTTGCATAAACTGTGCACCTGCCTTTGAATTCATAATCTGTTTTCGTATAAATGATAACAAAACATTTTTCAATATACTATACAGAAGAAGCCATATAAAGCAGTTTGTAATTGCAAAGTACTGCAATCAGCTGAACTGCAAGCAATATGAGAAAAGTCAATTAACTGAACCATGATAAGAAACACTGCTGAAAAAAAAGTATTATCTATTCAAAAGAGAAGCTCCTCCCTCAAGTAAGTGGAGAATGAGTTATACAAAGCAGAAAAATCAAGAACTATTAGGATATATATGTCACAGTGACAGAAAGAAAATGTATGGTAGAAGTAACCTTAGTGATGCAAAATCTTTATGAAAAGAAAGCCAGGCAGGCAGGCACACACAGAAGCTGCTCATCAAAACTTTACACCTCCTTTCACCAGAAACACCTCCAGTTTGGCACCATTCGCACAAAAAGGCAACATTTGAGCAATCCCTAATGAGAAAGACTCATAGAATAATCAGTCTTATTCTTTAACTGAAAAATTAGAGTTCAGAAAACAAAATAAAGAGGTAGAGTGTCTCAGTGAGCTCTCCAAAACAGGCGATCGTATTATGCAAAATGTACCCTTTTGAAGGAAATAGAAGCATGCCCGTTATCAGAATTTGCTGTGTCTTGTAATTCTATTGCCATTATTTTTAAGAGAAGACACTAAGCCCATGTTAGATTCAGTAGCTAACTTTCAGTTCAAATTAAAGCCTCTTTTTTTTAAAGGTAATTCAAGATTTTTCTTTTGCCACTTTCCACTATTTCTTCCCAAGCTCTCTAATCAATATTTTCAGCCAAATTACTCTCCCTTAGCAATTCCCATTTTTTTTCAGGTAACACTTATTGCTAGTAGATGATGGATACATTTAAGAAATTTATTTTGCTCTAATCTGATTTTTCCTTTAGGGCAGGCAGCTGTATCCTCCAATTTGCCTCTCTCTAAAGCTGCCCATATTTGCACTTTAGAGAGCTATATGGGACACTATAACCTTTCTTACTTCAAACCAAGTAATACCCATTTTGGGACACAAGAGGTAGTTGGAAAGCAAATGTAGCTCATTTCCATAGCGATTTATCTTCTAGGAAAAGAAGACTGCTATACTGAGTTAATCGCTAGCAACAAAATCCTTTGAAAGATAAGTTGGCATGGTTTTCACAAAACTGAGGCTGCCAATGGCAAGGAGAAAAATAGGAAATTAGTTTGACCAGTAGGTAGGATAAGTCAGTGTCACACAATGCAGGAAGATGTACTTCACAGAAGTTCTGCCTTCTCTGATGAAGTGTTTAAAATACTTGGAATGAAGGAGCCAGGGTATTGGAGGGATAACTTGCAATTGAAGTGTGTGCATACAGTCATAGATGAAAGTGTCTCCACGGCTCTGAGAGTGTTCTTATTTGTCTGAAAAATAAAGACATATTAGGTACTTGTGTTGAGCAGATACTTCTTCTTGTGTTTCTCCCTTCTGTCTATTACTTGGGGATAACGTCATCCATTCATTTCACTGAGGATGCATAACAACAAAAAGATTTCTGAAGCTTTCGTGTGACTGTCATTCAGTAGAGCTGCCTGGGGCCACACTGTGTACAATTAGGGTGAGATAAAATATTGAAGACTGCTCACTCGTTGAGCATTTCCCAGTAGCACACTGAATAAAGCAGAGACGCTACAGATTAATGGCAACACTGCGGTTAGAGACCACACCATGTTACCACAACAAATGGGCTGCAACTCGTTCCTTATTCTTAATATGCAAACCTTAATCCTTGTTTTTCCTAAATTTTGGGTGCTTGACTTTGCTACCTTAAAGCTTTCCTGCAGTCATCCTGTTTACAAAGTCTATAAAGTGTTATGTTAAAATTATATGCCATACTGTTAACTATATTGCAAATAAAGCTGACCATGATCCCACCTCCAAGAAAATACCCACACCTGGCACTTCCGTTATTAAAAGGAAATAAGAACATTTACCAAAATGACACTGTATTAGTTACCTGCCTTAGGCTTTTCATTGTATTTGACTTAGAGTATTCCCCACTGTGCCAACTCCTGTACTTCACAATACACTTATCACTAAGTTATTGAACTTTGTCATTCAATAAGAAAGAACAAGTGCATCTAAACACAAAATTTTATGGATTCTTTTTCCTCTAGTTCTTTGCTATAACCAGAACAACATTATATATCAGTCTTACTGGAACAGTTTGGAAAAATTCAATTAGACTGTACGTGTACAGACCACATGTACACGTCTCCATCTAGTGGTTGGTCCCAGTTCATAACTTTTCTCCTAAAGGGCTCAATTTGGAGAGATACACGTGTGTACATCGATACTGCAAACCTCTGCTATTTCCTCCTCTCGAGTCACTGCTGTCCAGGGAACAGAGGCGAGAGCACAGGAAATGGAGGCTCTTTGCCAAAGCACTGCTCATAGTGGCACCTGCCTCCTCCTCAAGCAGGATCTGTCTGCAGCTCCACATCTGTGCTCATCAACACATTTCATTATTCATGTTTCAGACTTGCAGTAGGATGCCTTGCTAGAAGACAGAAGAAAGTTGGGGAGATGACATCAGTGGACTCTGTGCTGGCTACAGACACATTACAATGGGTCTCACAACAGTGAGAATATGGAGGCATGGCAAAGTAGTATATGTGAGTTACCTGAGCAAGGGCAATAGCTCTAAGGAGCTTGCTGTACATAACCCCTCTGGTCTGAAGCAGACATCACCATGTACAAAAATGCCTCTAAGTATGCAATTCTCTTATTCTTACATAATTTGTACATATACACATGTGTTCTATATAACTTTATACAGCTACAGAATTATATAAATAGAATATACATATTTAATATACACTTAAATATACTTGGGATAAAAAGGAGTTTCCAAGAGGTAAGATAAAAAATATTCTCAAATACTTTTTTGGAGTCTGTTTTGTTGTTAAATCTGAAATGTTGCATACTACTACTCTGAAGCCAAACTAATTTGAGCTTTTCCAAGCCCATAATCTGTGACGCTCATAGCTCGATAGTTACTGGATTAGTTCCTCTCACTTAGCCTGCTTGTTCATGTGTTTTCTTAACTCATTTCTCGGTCTTCCGGTAATTATGAATAAACACACCATTATTATTGACCACCAAATGATATTTCTATTTCTCTCCTTGTCTCTAACTGCACTCCCATAAGTTGCCAATATTCTCCTGAGAACTACTAAATGATTGCCTCTCAGGAGGAATTCAGCGCCTTCATATGGTCAACTCCACAGCTTGCATTTATTTTCTCTCTTGCTCAGAATCTGACACACATTTCCTAATACATGAGGATGTTTTGAAAGATTTCTTTATTGCTGTTCTTGCAAGCTACATTACTGGCACTTTGGCTCACCCAGTAAAAACTGTGTATCAGAACGCATAAAATCTAATCTAATATCTCACTTCTGTGATCACAGTTACAGATCAACAACCTAAATGTAATGTAAAGTGACATTTTTGATATCTTAATTATTAAAATACTTCAAAAAGAATCAGAATTGGTTAAAAACTAACCTTTGCAAAGAATACTGCAGAGTCAGATTCAGTGTGGCCAGCTGTGTGAGTGTACTAGCCACCAAGAAATGCTAATGGCAGCAGTATGTGTTAAACCATGTCCCCCTCCTGAGCCACCATTAGGAGCTTTGAGATCTATCCTTGACTTTTAAACTTCAATTGCTAATATAAGAAGAAAAATGTGTGAATGGGGAAAAGAGGGTGGGAAGAGGTAGAGGTACTTCAGCTCATTATTTTCCTAGGAAGCTTGTACAAATGGAATTAAGAGCATCTTTTAAACTGAAAATGCTGAAGTAAGATGCCTAATGGCTCGGGCCTGCCTCCCTCTTCACTACATACTCTAACATGCACCCACTTCATCAAGACCACCTTTCACCAATATGAGAGGATTCACAGACGTGAATCATCCATACAGAAAAGACTCTTTTCCAAGTACACTTTTTTTACAGGCTTAACTACATTCCAGTTTAGCACCTTAAATTCAGCTCCTTGTGGGACTACACAAGCATCTACTCTGACACAGGAAAACAGCTGGAGGAGAGGAGTGGGATTGCTGTTTTTCAGTGAGATGGCTCTCAGGATGCTTCTCCTGTGCTGGGAGGCCCAGTTGGAAAAGAGCAAGGGCATGCAAACAGTCAGATCCCTTTCCCTGTGGAGTTACCACTCTTGAGGACATTTGGACTTGCTAAATACGTATTCCAATGCCTCCAGTATAACCTTTTCCTCACGACCACCATCACCTCACGTTATTAGACTCACAAACTGACCCAGTTCTATTTTAAAAGCCAATTAGAGTCTGTAGATCCCCATTGTTCTTACTGGAAAGCTGCTGGAGAACTCCTTAATTAAGTTACTACTCAGCCAAACATTTATCCTTTACCAGAACACCCATTTGTTCTGAATTTAAATAGCTCTTATTCTTCCCAACAGGGCAAACAAAAGCTGAAAAAGCAATTACTTTCTACAAGTACATCAGGAGTTTAACAGTTGTACAGTTTTAGTCTCTTTTCCATGACAAGCCCCACATTCATGCAACTAGACCTCTTCTTAATCTGTCCCCATTTAAACTCATCTTCTGAAACAATTCTTGATTACCAGAATTGTAGCTGGCATTTCTGAGTTGTGTCACTACAATACTTTGCACAATAGCATTAATATTTCCGTTTCTCAATTGTGGAAAAAGACATCATGAATGACCACATTTCTCTCTCTTATGGCTCATTCTCATTAGTACCCAGTAGCCACTCTGTGAAAGAGTATGCAAAGTCCTCCTCTCCCTCAGACACTTCCAGCTGATGGTCTTCACACTTAGAGCATAAATCCATATTGTTACCTTCAAAGGGCATGAATTTCCATTTTATACAACTGAATTACAATTCCATTGCCATTATTACATTTGTTAAGTTCACCTACTTCTTCCTAGTTCTTCCTTCATGGCATTTTCATCCACCTTTGCCCTGGGACACATCCACATAAGCAATGCTCATCTTGCTTACTGCTCAGGGAAAGACCCTGAATAACTAAATCTTTCAGTCTGCTGCTAGTCTGAAAAAATCTTTAATGTGTTCATAAAAATGGAAGAACTGCAACAGTAGAGAGCATAATCAGAACTTTAGTACTTGGATAGCCATTTTTTAATATAAACACACAAAACTCAAATACTAAGGTCCTACCAAAAAAATCCAACCCAAACCATTAAGTTTGAGGCTTGCTTTTACATTTAAGCACTCACTATCTAACCATTGTGGACAGGCTTTACATTTACGCCCTCCTTACTCAAACACAATACAGTGTTAGAACAAGTACTTTAGGGCCAGATCCTTATCCATTTACACTTCTTGAGTATTATTCTATTCCAATGTTAAAACCATTATTTCAGAAAGTAAATAGAAAAAATTAAAAGCATCTTAATTATATTTATCGTATCTAACAATTTAATAGAAAATTACTGTTCTGACAGACCAACATGATGGAGCAAAGCAGGACCAAATTAGCCTTGCCATTATGGGTCAGGGAGCTTATGGGTCAGGGTTAAAGGGAAGGCAGAGGAAGGAGACACCATAGTGAGGGTCTGCTACAGGCTACCTGATCAGGAAGACCAAGTGGATGAGGGCCTCTATAAACAAAAAGCTGCAGCTTCACATTCACAAGCCCTGCTCCTCATCAGGATTTTAATCACTATGACATCTGCTGGAAGGAAAACACAGCGGAGAACCAACGATCAAAGAGGTTCCTCAAATGCATAGATGACAACTTCCTCCTCCAGGCAGTAGAGAAACCATGAGAAAGGGTGTCATGCTGGACCTTGTCCTCACCAACAAGGAGGGGCTGGTGAGCAACATGAAGCTCAAGGCCAGCTTTGGCTGCAGCGACCATGAAATGGTGGAGTTCAAGACCCTGAGGACATCAAAGAGGTTGCGCAGCAGGCTCACCACTCTGGACTTCAGGAGAGCAAACTTCAGTCTCTTCAGGGATATGCTAGGCAAGGTTCTTATGCACATGGGTCAGGGCAACCCCAAGCACAGATACAGGCTGGACAGAGAATGGCTTGAGAGCAAACCCGAGGAGAAGGACTTGGGGGTGTTTGTCAATGAAAAACTCAACATGAGCCAGCCCAGCCATGCATCCTGGGCTGCACCAAAAGAAGTGTGGCCAGCAGGGTGAGGGAGGTGATTCTGCCCCTCTACTCTGCTCTCATGAGACCCCACCTGGAGTACTGCATCCAGGTCTTGGGCCCCCAACATAAGGACATCGAGCTGCTGGAGCAGGTCCAGAGAAGGGGCACGAAGATGATGGGGGAGCTGGAGCACCTCCCCTACAAGGGCAGGCTGAGAGAGTTGGGGCTGTTCAGCCTGGAGAAGTAGAAGGCTCCATGGGGACCTTATTGCAGCCTTCCAGTTCCTGAAGGGGTCCTAACAGGAAAGATGGGGAGGGACTTTTACAAAAGGAAGGCGGGAGAGA
>NW_010156428.1:24571-26937 GCF_000695765.1 Mesitornis unicolor
GGCTTTGAGCAACCTGGTCTAGTGGGAGGTGTCCGTGCCCATGGCAGGGGTTGGACTGGATGAGCTTTAAGGTCCCTTCCAACCCAAACTGTTCTATGACTAAAAAAAATTATAAATCAGGAAGTACCAGAGGTTGCAAACTCAGCTATGCATTAACTAAAACACCTTGTGGGAACTCTGTAATCAGTGCTGCTTTCTAGAAGAACTGAAAATGGGGCTTCATCTAGCTTTTTGTTAAAATTAAGTGGTCAGTTCCTGTGAAAGTTCACACAGACTTAGTTTTTGTAGCTTTTAAAATTTTTGTTAGCTTTGCATAGGTGTTGTGGTTCGTTTTGTTTTTAAACAAACACCAGAAAAACATTTTTAGCTTGAAACTAAGTTTACATTTTTGCTTTTATGTGTTACAGACACTGGTAAAGTAGAGAATTCTCATCTATTTTATAGAGTTAAACTTATTATAGTTTATTATATATGGTTAGTTATTTATGAAATATATTAAGCCAGAAAACAGTACACTTCATCAAGATCTTCTGCACCTATCATTAATGACTACTAGATCCCAAATTAAGTTTGTACCCTTTCTCAGGGGCTATGCCCTGTTCCTGTTGTGCTGCTAGCAACCTCCTGGACACCTGTTTAAGACAGTGCCACTAGCTGAACCATCCCATTGCAGTCTGCAACTCTTAATCTGTGTATTCCACCTTCAAGTACAGAACCAGCTTGGATCTCTATTCAGTCATGGTGGGATAATGCCATTTGCTACTATTTCTCAGCTGCATTTTCCCTGAGGTGCAAAGAACGTGTTAAAATTTGTCCTCCCTAACATGATGCCAAGAGCCACTGAGGAAGAGTCAAAAAGTTCAAGGCTACTGTGCAGTGCAGACCATTTTTAGGCTGCAGGTTGTTCTGTAGATGTGTAGCTGCCCCACTTATAATGTGCTTTCTGAAAAATGAACATGTGCACTATGTTGTCATATATTACCAGCATAACAAGTTGAAATGATATCCACTTCAAATTTTTTAATGTATTAAATAAATCTAGCTACTTCCTCTTCAAAGAGCAAAGCTTAGGCCTGTAGGCCTATTTAACACCTGGTTAAACACTACTTAACCTCACCGCACTGGCCAACTACTTTTCATATAAGCTGAATTTTGGCTAATAATATCCCAATTAAATAGCAGTCATTGTCATTCACTATCATTAGGCTAAATTGGTTTCCTGGGAGATATCTCCATAAAGCATACATCCTGGTTAAACACTTACCAGTTAAGATATGCAACACAGAAAAGGGTTTGTGAAAAAAGAAATCTGCCTATGTTTTACCCAATTCTATGTATAATTTGCCTAAAATTTTAAAATCAGATGCACCTTAGCACAGGAACTTTTGACTATTAGTTTTCAAATATACATGCGTGTGTGCACACTCTACTAGGCAGTAAGTAGCATCTGTGTAAATCCTGTTTATTTCTAAAGCCAGTATAACATACAACAAAAAACTTACATATTGTATTTTCTGTGAGAGAAGAAATAAAAACATGTTGTAGGAATAAAAACTAGAAGTAGGTCTGAATAACTCTCTGGGAGCAGGCTCAGAAGACTAACTCAGGATGATCTGTATTTAATATAAACAGAGAAAAATGCTTTCAAGAGTACCTCATGGAAGCCTACATCTTCATTTCCAAATTTGGCATTTAAAAGAAAGTGCCTACTCAAAGCTGCAGTAAGTTGGGCACCTCGGGCAAGACACAGCTCATTAAACTTTAGCCATTTAGAAACAAGATATCTAACTTAACCTAGTTCTTGAGAATTTCTCTGTTGTCAAAGAAAGGCACTTCTGTTCTCAAAATCATTGTCTCCGATAGAAATAATGAATAAATTTCTTCAGAGACTGATTTATCTCTAATCCCCGTCATGTGTGCCTATCCAAGTTAGGTAAAGCGTTTTCATTTTCTACCATTAAACATCACGGAAAATGCTCTGAATGTCTGGCAGAACTGAGTATGTGCCTTTTGGTCTGTAGTCTGTTTTTAAGACAAAGAAGAAACAAGTATTGAGACTAGCAAATCCAATCATTCACCTGTATTGAGCATGCAGTGCGTAATGGACTAAAATGGAAGAGCTACATATGAATCGCATCATGTCCTAGACAGAAGAACTTGAAAGTAAAGCAGCTTCTATTTAATCATAGATAGTGTTGTAGACACACTGCCATGAAAAGATACTAAAACCCTGCTTTAATACCAGAAAAAAGATAAAACCATTAGAATGCTGTCTTGCTCTCCTTATTTCCAACTCTGCTTAACATACTCTGCTTCTTGGAAGATGGAAGATAACTGTCGTGATTTAGGGCTGGGCCAGCCACTAA
>NW_010156429.1:0-979 GCF_000695765.1 Mesitornis unicolor
CTCCTTGTCCTTCCTGAAGTGGGGAGCCCAGATTTGCTCACTATTCCAGATGTGCCCCCCCAGGGCACAGCAAAAGGTTCCTGATGTTCTCCTGGGCTTTGCCTTTGCCCTCGAGGCGGGAGGCCCTGTGCCCTTCAAACCACCCCAGTCCCCCCACTGGACACCCCAACTCCCCTGGGCAGAGACCCCAAAAGCTCTCCTAGAGCTGGGGTGAGTTTTGTGTGCCCTATTTCCCATCAGAGCCCGTTTTTCCCTCGGTGATCCCGTGCCCACAGGTCACAGATGTGATGGTGTGAGGTTAAAGCCGTGGTATGGGCAGGAGGGCAGTAATAGTAGTAGTTTTAATGGTAGTAATGGTAGTAGTAATGGTAGTAATAGTAACAGTAGTAGTAATGGTAGTAGTATTAGTAGTAATGGTGGTGGTGGTAATGGTGGTGGTAGTAGCAGTGATGGTAGTAGTAGTGATGGTAGGAATAGTAGTAGTAATGTTGGTAGTAGTAATGGTAGTAATGGTATTAGTAGTAAAAGTAGTAGTAGTAATGGTAGGAATAGTAGTAGTAATGGTGGTAGTAATGGTAGTAATGGTATTAGTAGTAAAAGTAGTGGTAGTAATGGTAGTTGTAGTAAAAGTAGTAGTAGTAATGGTAGTAATAGTAATAGTAGTAGTAATGGTAGTAGTAGTAATCGTAGGAATAGTAGTAGTGATGGTAGTAGTAATGGTAGTAATGGTATTAGTAGTAAAAGTAGTAGTAGTAATGGTAGTAATAGTAATAGTACTAGTAATGGTAGTAATAGTAGTAGTAATAGTAGTAGTAATGGTAGTAGTACTGATAGTAGTAATTGTAATAGTAATAGCAATAGTAGTAATGGTAGTAATAGTAGTAATAATGGTAATAGCAATAATAGTAGTAATATTAATAGTTATAGTAATATTAGTAATAGTAATATTAATGAGAGTAATTGCAATGGTAATAATGCC
>NW_010156430.1:0-465 GCF_000695765.1 Mesitornis unicolor
CTGAGTGATACCTAGTGCAGAATGTCAAACACCACTGCCTTGTGCGATGAAAACTTAACCTCCACTTTAAGCCTCAACTTAAGAGGGGTGGCATTCCAAGGAGGAGGCTCCAAGTTAACAATCTTCAAACAGCTACAGTGAGATACAACAGGCAGATCTTCAAACTAGACTTGAAGACCATACCCTGGATCCCTCTCCTGAAGCGCTTTGGCAACATATTAAAAATAGCATCCTCCAGTCTTCTGAAGAATCCTTAGGGTTCTCCTTCAAGAAAAACAAAGATTGGTTTGATGTTATGGTTTAAGGGTTAACAGCCTGAAAGTGAAGGGCAGGTGGTGTCTGTAGGGCCCTGGGGGTTCAGAGATCAGTACTGTTCCCTCCTCCTTCTGGTCACAGTCTATCAAAAATCAAGGAGGTCCGAGGTTTTCACAGACTTTTCCCGGGCTGCTTCCTGTTGCATCTTGG
>NW_010156431.1:0-13751 GCF_000695765.1 Mesitornis unicolor
ATTAGTATTATTGTTTCATTAAATCTATTAGCTTTCTTTTCCAACTCATAAGTCTCTCTACCTTATTCTCTTTCTCTTCCCCTCCTGAGGTGGGTAGAGGGGTTAATAGAGAGCATTTGTCCAGCATTTAGTGGCCAGTTCAACCCTAAATCATAACACAGCTCAAAAAAGATACTTTAATTTTCATGATGCAGTTCTGAATCTGCCTGTTGCTTGAACCACAAACCAGGAAATCAATAAAACTTGCCCAGTCTTTCATATTCATAGAATCATAGAATCACAGAATAGTAGGGGTTGGAAGGGACCTCTGGAGACCAACTAGTCCAATGCCCCTGCAAAAGCAAATAATCTACAGCAGGTTGCACAGAATAGAGTTCAGGTAGGTTTTGAATGTCTCCAGAGAAGGAGACTCCACAAACTCTCAGGGCAGACTGTTCCAGTGCTCTATTTAACCACACAGTAAATAATTTTTTCTTTATATTTAAATTGAACCTCTTTTGTACTACTTTTTGACCATTGCCCTTTGTCCTGGGCACAACTGAGAAGAGTCTGGTCCCATCCTCCTGACACCGGACCTGTAGATAGTATTAATGAGATCTCTCAGTCTTCTCTTCTCCAGACTAAACAGATCCAGCTTTCTCAGCCTTCCCTCATATGGAAGATGCTCCAGTCCCCTCATCATCTTAGTGGTTCTACGCTGGATCCTCTCCAGTAGGTCATTGCCCTTCTAGAACTCAGGAGTGCAGAACTGGACACAGTACTCCAGATGTGGCCTCACCAGGACAGAGTAAAGGGAGAGGATAACCCCTCTCGACCTGCTGGGCACCCTCTTCTTAATGCACCTCAGGATACCATTGGCCTTCTTGGCCGCAAGTGCACATTGCTGGCTCATGGTCAGCCTGCTGTCCACCAGAATCCCCAGGTCCTTTTCCCCTGAGCTGCTCAGGGGCAGGTCAGCCCTCATCCTGTACTGATATATAGGGTTCTTCCTCCCCAGATGCAAGACTCTGCACTTCCCCTTGTTGAATTTCATTAAGTTTCTCCCTGTCTAACTCTCCGGTCTGTCCAGGTCTCATTGAATGGCAGCACAGCCTTCTGGTGTATCAGCCACTCCTCCCAGCTTTGCATCATCAGCAAAGTTGCAGCGGGTACACTCTGTACCGACATCCATCTCATTGACAAATTCATTGAACAAGGCTGGACGCAGTACTGACCCCTGAGGAATACTACTAGACACAGGCCTCCAACACCTGATCAACTTCAAAAACAATATCAATTATTTGCATTTTATATGTATGTTCTTTCACCATTATTTTCCTGCTGTTTTGATTAGGTTTGTTCTTTTGGTTTTGGTTTTAGGGTTTTTTTGTTTTCTTTTGTTTTGTTTTTTAATTGTAGATATTGAATAAGCATAATGCCTATAGCACTTCTGCTTTGCTCCTCCAAAGGATGTATAGGAGCAGAAACTCATTAATCATGAAAGGGCTGTACTTTATATCATAACATTGAACGTGATAGCCCTTATTCAGTCGAAAACACCATAGGGGCATCGAATGCAGTTTGAGGTCTAGAAAGGAAAACCATACATTATTCAGAGATGTCTGGAACTTGAGAGTCAGGACGACAGATTGCATTAAGAAGTGCAAAATTAGGAGTCTTAAGTTCTGACATGGATGCAATAACTTCAGAGAAGATGAAAAGTGTGGAATAATAGTAATGGAAACTTTCCTTATTGACTAAAACCACTGTAGTACAAGTTTCCTATCTTAGTGACCTATCAGATAATAATGAACTTCAGATGCAATTGACCTGGGTGAATTTAAACTCATGATCTGTTAGTGACAGATTATATATCCCACTATGAGTTCTTCGAGATAGCAATTTGGCATTTGGAATTACTTTTTTGGAATGAATAAAAGCATAGTAATCTTTGCACAGCATAAACAGGGATCACACAATAAACATTAAAACTTTTCAAAAAAGGTTGATTATCAGCAACTATTTTTGATATCAAGAAAAATTAGTAAATTGATAAAAGGCCATCATACAACAGAACTATTAGATATTTGGTCATGTAAGTTATGAGGAGAGCACAAGCTGAGAAGCATTCATAAAGCCACGAACCAAATTCCAATTATTTCTATTATGCAGCTACTCAGAAATACTTTAAAAATTCAAAGCAATATATTTTTTAAAAAAGTAATACAATGCAAACAGTCTGAATGAAAGGCATTTTGATGAAACATCATTTCAGATTGACTATATTATACATTTCCGTAAGATTCATGGAAAAGGGCTAGCTTCTCTTTTTCTTTTTTACCTATTCATTGCCATTATCTTCTGGATTTCCCTGGCTTCAAGTCTGTGCAGGTTTCTGGTTCACTCAAATTACAGTCGTATGTATCATTCTAGCACTAATTCTACTCAAAATAGTTGTACAGATTATAAGAAAATAAGTGAACTGGAATTTCTTTTTTAATTGAATTATACAAGTGACATTTGTTACCTTATTGGACAACGAAAGACATTTCTGCGAAGTGTCTTTAACAAGATGTAGAAAAAGTGGAGAATAAATAAATAAATAAAAACGAACAAAACTTCCAGGTACCATCCATTCACTTCTATTTAATTCTATATATATCTACATAGAAATACTGATGGTTATGTTATATATCTATTAAAATAAATAAAAGTAAATATATTAATAGAGTGATTTCAGAAAAGACTCCAAATTTAAGGACTCCTTGAGGAGAAAATTTTTTGGCTGTGCTTTCTTTCAACATAAAGGCAGCACAATTTTCAGGACTTTAAAGAGCATAAAAAATGTTTTTGGAGGTGACCAGGTATCAAGGTTCATAAGGACTTTCTCAGACTACTGGGGTAACTCTGTGTTTTGATCTAGTAATATTTAGTTTTTAACTAGGAAAGTCTAGGAAGTGTGTCATGGAGGCAGTCAAGGTCTTCATGACTCCTCCCTTTTAAGTTATGGCAGTACCTTGACCAGTGTTGCCTGAATCATAGAATTATAGAATGTTTGGGGTTGGAGGGTACCTTAAGGATCATGTAGTTCCAGCTCCCTTGCGATGGGTAGGAATATCTTCTGCTAGATCAGGTTGCTCAAAGCCCCATCCAACCTGGCCTTGAACACTTCCAGAGACACATCCACAGCTTCTCTGGGCAACCTGTTCCACTGTCTAACCACCCTCACAGTAAAGAATTTCTTAGTATCTAACTTAAAACTACCTTCTTTCAGTTTAAAACAGTTATCCCTTATCCTATCACTACATTCCCTCAAAAAGAGTCCCCTCCATCTTTCCTGTAGGCCCCCTTTAAGTATTAGAAGGCTGCTAAAAGGTCTCCCCAGAGCCTTCTCTTCTCTAGGCTAAGCAACCTCAATTCTCTGTCTGCTCGCACAGGGGTTGTGCTCCAGCCCTTGATCATCTTCATTAAAAGTCCTCTGGATACATGTAATTATGAGAATGCTTTTTGTGGGGCTGATTTGTGCTTGCTGTCTGCCACATCATGAATGGGAGGCATTGCAAAAACAAGGCACAGAGCAGAGCATTAGAAGGTGGTTGTTAGCCAGGATTCATATCTGAGGGACCCTTGGGAGGACCGTTGGCCAGGTGGGCACTGCCAATGTGATGAAACACTCTGATGGGCCTTGAAGGGCCAAGTCATTGCCATGCTGATCAACAGGCAGTCGATACAGGTCATGGAATGTAATATCCCTCTTACAGGGCAGGCTTCAAAACCAAAGTACATTTAAAGTATAGTTCTATAATGGCATTAGTTAACTTGTCCAACTAGAAAGCGCAAGCAAGATTGATGCATTAGAAAATAACTTTGGGTCCTCTACAGTTTTAGTGAGTAAAGAAAAATGAAGTAACCCATCTTATGTAATTTTGAATAAAGAATTCTCCAGATGTGTGTTAAAAAAAAAAACAAAATAAAACAAACTAAAATATAACTAGCAAGTCTGTATATAGAAACAAAAATCCAGGTCTTTCCTCATCTTTCTCATCACACATTTTAATTTTCCAGGCCTCTTACAACTGTCCTTCCAATGCCTCACTGTGCTACATATCCAAACCAGCTTTTGAAAAGCAGTTTTACAAAAGTATCCAACTCTATATTCCAGACTCCTCGGCTGTTGTGTAGCATAGAGATGTCCATCAGTGCAAACAAGTACTTCAGAAAGCCATGCAGGTACTTTCCTTCAAAAATTAAAGCTGATAATTTTGTCTTCTTGTGGAATCTTCATTCTCTACCAAATTTCAGTGGTTGACCTCTTATGTCATGGCTGACAAGCTTGCCAAATTTTTTTCGATGTGTTTTATTGAAAGGTTACCTGAGGTGATCATTATCTTGGTTTGATTATATTGAATTAGTCTACTTAGCATGAACAACCATTCTGTAATGCCATTTACTACATTCTTACATCTAGTTTATTTAATTAGCTAAAATGGACAGAAAATGACCTTTTCAGCCTCCAGAGAACATTCAGCACTCCAAATGGCTTAGTCTGCTTGAAAAATTGATGATACCAGCTGACCAGTCACCTCCTGTCAGTTCATTTTAATAAAACAAACAAACAAGCAAGCAAGCTTTTCAGGAAGATTTACATGTACAACAAATAAGAATACCAGATAAATCTGAAATTAAAACATACACATAGGAAACATTTAAGGTATAACAAGTCATATCTATCAATTTGTCTTTAGAAAAATTTTACTAATTCCTTGGAAAATGACCACTTAACCTCTCTAGATTTTCTCAGCTAGTCTGTTTGTTCTCATTTATTTATTTCTGGGTGTATCACTATTGTTCATTGATAAGCAAGTAAAACATCCTTTTCTACACATTCCAAGGTCACAAGCAGCACTTAAAAAGCATGGATTCCAAACAATGTTCTTCTGTCCTTCAAATATGCATGTCATCTTACTATATTTTTTAATATAAATTTCAGCTGAGAAAACTCAGGTCTTTATTTTAATCTCATTTCATTTCTTGTTTCAGCTTATTTGACAGACAATGACTGACTTTATAATCTGTTAAAAACCTTGAACAAACCTTATCCAGTGGCTGGACTCCTTTCTCTTCCTGTGATGCAGAGTTATGCATAATAAGACAAAATTTGATCCTTCCAGCATTTTCCTATAACCCACTCTTTCAATTTGCTCTCATAAACTGTCTTGGTAATGAATTGTCACTATTTCAATTTACAAACCACTAAAATAGCAAGTGTTTTTTTTGTTGGAGACTACGTGTGAAATGCCAACCTAGGCTGATCTAAAAGTTTCATTGACAGTTTCTGACAGATCTTCAATGAGAAATAGATACTAGCGTAAGCCTTTGCTTTCAGCAAGCATTTGTTTTGACAAACCAGTAAAGTCTCTCATATGAAATCATAATTCCCTATAAACTCCTCAAATAAAAACTGGTGGGGTTTTCAGCCAGCTTTCAAAGAATGTTATTAGTCAATTTGTGCTGTGGCTCTACAAAAGCTCTGAAAGTCACCCAAGGTACCTCTTGGTATCCTCTGCTCTGTCTGTGCTTTACAAGCACCAAGCACTTATTTAGTGCACAGCCAACAACTCTAAAAGAAAAAAGTTATAAATTCACCACATGGTTGGCACTTCTTTCTCTAGTCTGAGTTTCATCACCTCCTGCAGTATCAGGAAATTTTCACAGAAGTTTAATAATTCCTCCATTAAAACAGGTCCTCTATAGCAGGAGAATATTTGCCTTCCAGAATTTCTTGCAGCTTGGGAAGGGTCTCCAATATCTTTCTAACTGAATTTCCATTTAAGTTGATGTTATTTACATCAATAAAATATAAAGAAGTAAATACTGAGAAAAATTCTTTCTCAAATAAAGTGTCTTTACATGATAAATTGAACATTTACCAAGTTCAGCCAAAGCTCAGTAATACTAACATTCATTAACTAAGCTATGCTTAAAATGAGTTACTGCTTCACCTCCCCAAGCATTGGGAGATTTTCATGAAGGAAAGTCTCATATATATGGAATATGTCTCTTAATTCAGTCCGAAGTTAAAATATTTCAGCAGCTGCTCACATGAAAAGGAAAATTTACTTAATGATTACTGTCACATTAATACTTTTTACAAATCAACAACAAAGGGGCCACACTGGCATACAGAGAAAGAAAACATGTTCCTTTAGTAATATCTAATGAAAGGTCAAATGAAGTGCATGTCCAAGTTCCTGTTTGTGTGGCACTGAAGAACATGGGATATATTTCTCCATTTATAATAGTAGGTGTCCTATAATGCATTTGTTTAAAAGGTTTATTCCTTCTTTTTTAAAAAAAAAAGTTTATTCGAAAACACAATAGATGATATTTTATTACTTAAAGGGTTCTAGTTCAGAGGACATGAAAGGTGCCTCCCTACCATTTGTAAGCAGAAGGATTATAGCAAAGAAACACTTTTTGTCTATGCCTTATCTGCAGTCTCACAGGGAGAGGACTATGACAGACCTAATTATATTCCCAATGAACTCAGAGGAAAGTGGTTTAGAGGTGAAATTTTCATTAAAACAATTGCTTATATCTCCATGTGCTAATTCTTATATAGATGCTGAACTGTAGAATGAGGAGTTTCTAAAATATGTAGCAACAATATTTGAGTGCTAATGAGCTTTCTGAATACTTGTCATGAGAAGTCATGTACTCAGAAATTGATAAATCCCAGTGACAGAGAGGAATAGACCATTCAGACAGTGAACCTTCAAATTATCTTCAAAGCATGGCATTTTCATCCACGATATATCTGAAATACCCATTAAGCAAGGTAAGTAGAAACAATCTGACACCAAATGTCATCAGCAACATACATAAAGGTCATTAGCTTGGTAATGTTATACTCAGAACTTGTGCAACATTGGATGATATTCCTTGCATTACTTGACACAGGAAGGTTGTTTTTTTTTCTTTTTTAATGTTTTATATGAAATTATGCAGAGTAATAAAACATCATTTGAGAAGAGTTGCAAGTGAATGTTCAGTAGTAGAAAAAAGAATAATGATAATCATTCTTCATGTTCAGAAGGTAAATTTTAAAACACAATTTTTGACAAAAAAACTCTCCTGCAACTTGAGGTTAAAAATTTGTTAGCATTTTCTTCATGATTATCTTGACCCGTACTTAGTAATATCTAATATTGCATGACAGCACATATATTTTTTATCACATATGGAGTTCAGGTCTATTAGTTATTTCTCATTGACATGACTAGGACATTACAAACTTTAGCATCTCTTCAAATCAAGTAATCCCTTCAGTATGGGCAATATTGCAAAATCTGCTCCAGGCATTTTCCTTTTAGCACCATAAATGAGATAGTTTGGCTCTCTTGCATACTTATGCTGCATATGAAAGTGAGGAACATTTACAACTATTGCTGAAATAAAGTGATGCAATAAAGTTTAAATTTAACCTTAAGAAAAGTGAAAAGCAATGCATCTATTTTTATATTTTCACTCAGATTAAAGGTGCTTACAAAATACAGAGGGTTTGCAAATGTCTGTGTGAGTTCAAAGAAACATTAAGGAGTACTAATGTCCTTAACTGTATGTCTATGTCCAAAATCATAAATGAGATTAAGTTACCAAGAGGCGGGGAAATAAGTTGCTCATACATTTTAAATATTTTTAATTATAATAAAATGTATATAAAATTATTGAAAAATATGCAATTTCTTTAAAAAAGTAATAGTTTATAAGTTTTATTTCTTATATAACTATTTAAGATTAGATCTTCAAATGCAATAGGCATCTAATAAACTCAGTTTAAGTAACTGACTCACAGTAAATGCAGACTGAAGTGGAAGTTAGGCATCTCAGTATCTTTGGAGATCTGAGTCATGGTAAACAATACAAAGCAAACTAAATGAGGTTCATAATGTCACTCAAAGACAGCTATTTCAAGGGAATTAAAAAATAAAAAAAAGAAAACCACTCTGGATTCTAAATTTCTTCCACCAAAATCAATATTTTTACTTTAGGAATTCTATTGTGAGTACCCACACATAAGCTAAAGCCCAAACATATGGTTTCTATGACTGATTTATAACTTTAGTAGGAAGCACATAGGCAAATTTCAGAACAGTCCTGCTGGCTCAAACTACGTAGTAAATTTTCTCTATATTCATCTGTGTTGGAAGCATGAAGCTTTCATCTTGTTTAAAAAGACAGATTACTTTTCTCCACCAACCTCCTCTACCTTTACCCCTGTCAATCAGTGATAAATATGTTTACTCTCACTGCTATTTTGATTCAATTTTACCTTGTATTAAAAATGTACTTTGTCTGAAAGCGTTCTATACAGGTACACAGGCATCCTAGATTTTTGTCATATTGGTAAGGTTGTGCCCTTTAAATATCAGTTTCATCAACACATTCTCAAAAGACTTTGAAGTGGCCGGTGAGATACACAGATGATGAAACATATTTGCATTTCTCAACAAAGCTGCTATAGCTGTGACACAGCTAAGGTATACCTCTGGTATCACTGAATGTGACTGAAGTGTGACATTCCTTCCACTGCTGGAGAGTTGAGATCTTAGCTACTCTTCTTGTCACTCTTTCGTTATCTTTTAAATATTTGGGAAAGCAGAGAATCTGGAAATTATTAAACTATGTATCATAAATAACTGATAAGGTATATTACAGTTTTTATTTATCAATAGCTTGTAATCAAAGCACCAATTGTGTTTTAAATATGCACACATACATTCAGAGAGAGAGGAGAGGGGAAAGGAAGGAAGGGAGGGGAGAATCATTTAATTTTCTAAAATACAGCATTCTCTGGGATAAAACAAAGCAATTAATGACAGTTCACAGAACTGCACAAGACCGGAGTGAATACCACAGCAAATTACAAGTGCAGTGGATAATTACATTCAGCAGACTGTAATTACCCCTACTGGAATCTGTCCAGAAGGAAGAGTCCAACCCAGCAGCTCAATCAGACTGCAAGCTGCCCAGGGTGACTGCTGAACACTGGCTTTCACACAGGCAGCTACTTACTCATGAACTCAGACATAGCCCCATAAAGCCTGGACAACGAAGTCTGTCACAAGAATGATGCAGCAAAAAGAGACCATCAGCTTCTACCAGGCAATGATAAAAACTCATCTCTTTATTTTTTCAGGCACATACTTGCTTTCTGTGCATCAGGGAAACTAAATGATAACTGTCACAATTAAAAATCACTCCAGTTAATTGATATTGCAGCTGTTTGATAATATCAATCAAGGCAAAAAAAGCTTCCACTGACATAACTTTCTTTCTCTGAATGGTGTCACCAAAATTTTGGAAGCTATTATATCGACAACCAAGTTTAACCTTTTTTTTGAATGCAAATGTCAGACATTTTTTATTACGACATTTACATCTTACTTGCTCTGTACCTAATGTCTGTAAAGAATTCACTAAGTAAAAAAAGAATATAAGAGGTTCAGACATAGCTAAAGCCAGAACTCCTGTGATTTTGTACCTCCTTTTGCATTTTCTTGCACCTGACCTCAGCAGCCTCTCATTAAATAAATGAAAAGAATAAGGCAAGAAGCATGGCACAGTGCAATGCTCAAAAAAGGCAGGATTCTTGGATTGACACTTCTTATCTATGTCTATTCATTTTGCCATTTTTTGTTCCTTAATATATTTTCAAAGATTTATGCCCCGGCTGGGTCTGGGAGACAACTCTGGAGATGGCCTGGTCCAAGCCTCTGCTCAGAGCAGGGTCCATGACAGAAGCTTGCTCAAGGCCATGTCCAGTTGAGTTTTGAATACTTCCAAGGATGGAGATTCCACAACATCTCTGGGCAACCTGCACCTTTGTGTGACCACCTGGGTAGTCAAGAAGTTTTTTCCTATGTTTAAGTGGAATTTTCTGTGTTTCAGTTTGTGCCCATTGGCTTTTGTTCCATCATTGGGCATCACTGAGAAGAGTCTGGGTCTGATGTCTTTACTCCTCAATCAAGTATTTATGCACATGGATAAATCCCTTGGAACCTTCTCTTTTCCAGGCTGAGCAATCCCTGCTCTCTCAGCCTATCCTCATATGTCAGATGCTCCAAATGCTTAATCACTGTTGCGCTTCACTGAGTTTGCCCCATTAAGTCCATGTATCCCTCATACTGGCATGCCCAGCACTAGCTTTATTTTCTAAGAAAAGAAGTAAGGCTGCTCTGTCACAGCCCCCTATGAAGTAGCTACAACTTAATGTTAGGTTTTGAAAACAGCAACAACACAGCTAAAATACAGGTGCTGAAATTCCTTCCCATTGCCAGTAAAACCAATAATATTTACTAAGGAGTTGTCTAAATAAATGTGTGAACATATTTTGTACATAACTAAGTCCTTTAACCACATTTCTATTTTTGTTATCCAAAATTACTCATTTTGCTGTGAATTTCCCTTTATTTTGTAACTTTCTTTGGGCTTGCTCCTTAATGGAAAACTGCTGCATTTGTATACATCACTATATATGTAATAAGTTATTCAGACTTCCCTGATTAATTTTTTATGTAAAGAAAATCTTTATAAAAGAAAAGACTTAAAGGGTATTCAGTCTCAAGTTACATTAAACTGTGACGGTTTTATGAGTTTTCCTCCAGTTTGTTGCCGAGGTAAAAGAATATTTGTAATAAACAATGAATGCGTTTGTCAGTGAAAAAATATATTGATAATATGATACCTGAGAGTTTATTAATCTATTTAGAGCTTGCATTTACTAGTTAATATATAAAATTATATAAGTATCTACATCATTTTCTCATCTAAGCTCTAGTGTTTGTTTTTCCTTTAATCTAAGAAGTTTCAGTGTTTCCAGAAAATGAAATGGATTTGAGGAGGAATGAGAAATGTAAAGGGATAGAAATGCTTGTTATAAAGTAAAAATACTATTGTATTCTAAAATGTGCAAGAACAGTATCATTACAGTCACATCTCTTTTTCATCATGTTTATTCAAAAAACTTTGGCAGAACAAATTACCGTAAGACCTATAAGTGGCTATAAGAATTACCATAAATTCCCATAAGAAATTAGATGGTTAATGAATCAACTATGTGAAGCTTTTCTTTTCATTCCAGGATGGCTTTAGTGAAGAGTATTTTGAAAAACACAGTAGGTAAAAGGGTATGTACTGCCCTATGTGAACTCCTTTGACCTACATATGGGAATGTATTTATGAGAAGATGTAGTATCGCAGAATTGGAGCAACAGTGTCCATTTTGTGCCCTTCCAACTGTCCACTAATGGATTTCAGACACTTTCACAGAATCACAGAATATTAGGAGTTGAAAGGGACCTCAAAAATCATCTAAGTCCAACCCCCCTGCCAGAGCAGGATGACCTAGACTAGGTCACACAGGAAACACTTTCAGTCTTCAGTCTCGGGGAGAGGTGCTGCAGATGGGAATTCCTCCATGTGAGGGTGTTAAGTGAGAAAGATGAAGAAAAAAGGTGGTGGCACAATGGCAAAATAAATGAGGATTTTAAAAACTAGGACTAGGAATTTTGTTGCTAATCCCATCTGTAACATTTATGGAAAATTCTCTTGCTGCATTTAAAAAATATTTCACATTGTAAATTTGAGAAGTGCTACTGAAGACTTTATGTGATGTTTCAGGATGGCACAGAAGCATTTTAAAAATATGCCAGAGATCTCTGGGAGAATTTCACTCTAGGTGTGTTTTATGACTATCTGGGAGCTGTTGTTAGTATTTATCAAGTCATCATACCAATTACAGACCCTTACTGGAGACTTTATGCCCTCTGTGAGAGCAGGAACAAAGTTATCTTGCTCTGTATAAACAAGAATCCATTTTCTGTAGGTGATTCTAGAGCATCGTCAAAAAATGTTCACAATTTCCATCTAAAAATGCCAATATAACTCACAGTCTTAAGCATGTATTACAAAGAATCCATACAAATATAATGTTACTACATAGCCTAGTAGATTCACTGTTGCCTGCTCTGAAAATCATGTACCATTTAATATAGTATTGCTAATTTGATTATATTTTCAGTCACCTGGTATTTCAACTTTCTTATAAAGATTAACAAGGATATAAACTATAATGACAAATTAACCGTTAGGAAAAATATTTCAACTAGCTTTAAGATAGCATTAGTATAATGGAAATACTTTGTAATTCATTACAGTTCTACTTAAAATAATTTCATAATTTTATTCAATCACTGTAACAGGTTGCCCAGAGAGGTAGTGGAGACCCCATCACTGGAGATATTCAAGGTCAGGTTTGATGGGGCTCTGACCAACCTGATCTAGTTAAACATGACACTGCTTCCTGCAGGGGGGTTGGACTAGATGATCTTTAAAGGTCACTTCTAACCCAACACATTCTATGATTCTATGATTCTATGATTCTATAATGAATGAGAGTAGACAAGTTGTAGCATAAGAGCTTAATGTTATGAAATAGATTGTACATTGAACAGAATAATAGTATCCCTCAAATCTCTTTTTCTTGTCTTCCATACTGGAGAATGCCTTTCAACCCCAAACTACTTCTGTACTTTTGTAAATTTATCTAAGAGGATCATCTTGACAGCATTCAAACCCTTCACAGGCTTTTGCATTCTGAAAATGTACTTGTTGCTCAGTATTTTGCAATTCAGTCAGAACATGCCCCTCAAACAAATTTATACAGTAAAAAACACTGACAAAATACAAGATATCTTTTATATTTCCTTCAATATGAAGCTAGATCCTTAAGAAATCTTACTAATCTCACATCAGGAACTGTACAGGCAGAGACGACAGTTCGGAAATCTGGACCATGTATGTTGGACTGCAAACACCTGTAGCTGCTGCATGCTAATGAGCACAGTGTGTTTAAAAAGATGCTGTATACTTCTTGTATGGGAAGTGAACAAGGAGTTCTGCCATTGGTGTGCTATTGTAATACAAGTTAGGAGCATCTAAGCTAATTATTTTGTCTCAGGGAGCCTAAGCTGATTTTATCCACTTTATTTTCAAATATTACTACATGGAGAAACCAAATAAGAGACCTCAACCCCCTTTTCTCCTGACAATGTCTTATACTTAATTAGAAGAAAGGAAAATGTGTATACTGCTTAACAGATTCAACACTTAAGAGTTCAAAAGGATACAACAAATGACTGACTGTTGTTATAAACCTGTAGGACAGTCTTTTTACTTAAAAGCATGATGCTCTTAAACATTCATGCCAGTACCTGAACTTAGTCTTCATATCTGATTGATCCCACTAAGAGACTGTTTAGTCTTAAAGGAGCTAGATATACAGGAGGCAACAGCTGAAAATATGAAAGAGGGGTTCAGTGGTTAACCACAGAAACTAATGACAAAAATTGATTTTTTTGTGTTCATGTGATTGTCATCAGATGACTGTTAAGGAGTAATGACTAACATTCACCTTGTTTGTCAACTACCTTTATTCTACTGAATTATATTCTTTTTTTCTGCTGGAAATAAAAAAATCAAAGTTTTTATATATCATCTAGTCATTATAAAAGAGGTTAGATATTTTTGAACAAAAAATGGTGCATAATGCTAAACTCTATCTCTATCTAAACACCTTTAAGAATGACAGAAGTAAACAGCAGCGTTCACAAAAAAGATACTTGGAAATCTTCATAGATACTTGATTTTCTGCTCCCAGCAAATCTTGAAAGTCACTTCTCCAACACAGAATCACAGAATCACAGAATCAC
>NW_010156432.1:0-476 GCF_000695765.1 Mesitornis unicolor
TGTGATTCTTTCTCTTCCTCTTTCTTATCCTCCATTTTTCTCTCTCTCTTCCATTTTTTCCATCAAAACCAGGGTAGGTAATCCTTTCTTTGAGATTTACCTTCGACTTTCCCTCACTGAGGATGTGATAAACATCACAAAGTGTTCATGGCATTTCACATTTAACTCCATAAGGGCCAGACAGAACTGAGGTTAAACTAGAAGCCATTGTACTTGGCCAGCAGACCATAGAGCCCTTTTAAATCCAGATCCATGACTATGTTAACACCCCAACTAATAATGCTAGATAATGAGCACAGATGTGAGTTTACTTGGATTAAATGAAAGAAACCTAAAGAGCCAATATGCAGACTGTGACTCCATGTGATACTTCCATACTGGTGATTCCTGAAAGCCAGTGGAACTGAAGAAAGGTATTGGTGTAACCGGGTAACACATACAAATTATGTGTATTTCTTGTCCTAAGCTTTGTGTTG
>NW_010156433.1:0-7026 GCF_000695765.1 Mesitornis unicolor
CGCTTGCATACAGATCAGCCTCCTTAGCATCATCTCCCCCCCGCCCCTTCCACCTCGGCATATTCTTTTTGATGCTTAATGTTGGCCAGAAGCAGCAGCAGCTCATCACAGAGGTGTAAACACCCCGCTCTGCGTGTGTCCCTGCAGTGGCTGACACAGGGGGATGGGGGGCTGCCCCCCGAGGCCAGTCTGGCACTGACCCCACACCCCCAGACATCCCACAGGCAGAGGAACAGGGACGTGATAGGTGCCAAGGTCACCCAAGGATGTACCCCTGGGCCCTGGCATGGGGGCTGCTTGCCCACCCGCCTTTAGAGGAACTCACTCTGCCCTCCTGCACACACAGGGGACTCACGGCTCCCCAGGGGCGTCCCTAATGTCCTCCCTACCCAATGCGCAGGGCATCGGCCTCACCACTGTTCACACACAGGATCCCCCAGCCTTCCCATTCAACGCCACATCTGAAAGGCCCCCCAGGGCCTCCGGTGCTTGCTACCTGCCCTTCCCGAAGGAAGAGCACCTGCAGGCACAGCCAGCATCACTAGACACCTCACATCCCCATGATCCTCTTCCTCTGTCCACCCCACCACCACCAACCTTCTCTACACAGTGCCTGCTGCCCTGTTCCCCTCAGCTGCTGTGGGGCAGCCAGGAACACTTGAGGCAGCTAAAAAAAAAAATAAGGAATTTTAAAAAAAAGAATTTTAAAAAAATCAAGCACTTAACAACATAATTAACTGATTTGGGCAAGGGCTGGTCTCTTGGCACAGCCTGGCAACACCTCACCACAGACTTCATCACCCCTCCAAGCAATACCATGGACCAAATGGGTACTATGGGGCTCACCTTTTGGCCCAAGGTCTCACAGGTGCCTTACCAGGAGCTGGGTGAGGAAGAGGAAGGATTAGGCCCTCTGCAGCAAGACAAGAGAGGAGTGTTTGCAAAAAAGGTTGTGGGCTCATTCCTGCAACCTCAGCCAGACACCAAGAGCCCACCAGCTCACCACAATGCCCATCTTCTGCACCCTACTTGACTTTGCTCCTTCAGTTAGCCTTATAACAAAGGTGGGCGTAATCAAAGGATTTCAGCAAGCCCCCCAGCTCTGCCACCACCACGCTGCAGCATGGAGTGGAGCAGAGGCAGGCAAATCCCTCCCAAACTGCTCCCTAGGACACTGGATGACCCCGACGCAAGCCAGAGTGACCCTGAGCTTTCATTCCACTAACGATGGGCAGGGAGGAGGCTGCGCCAGCTACCAACTAATTACAGTCCCTTCGATTCATTCCAGACAAGACACTGACCTAAACGAATCAATTACGATTTGTGGCTCATCCCCTTTGCTTCCTCCTCCTCCCCAGCACCAGCGCAGCCTCAGGAGCTATGCCACTCTTCCCACCTTTCAACCCTTTACGTCGCTGTTAATTAAGCCCAAGGCTGGGCCAAATGCCAAGAGCAGATCCTCAGCCTTGGAGTGGTCCTGCCTTGGCTCCCACTCTGACTCCCCCAGCCCTCTCCTAACCCCCTGAGCCCAAATGCTCAGGCTCTGAGTGGTACCCGGAGGCAGAGGAAGATGGTGATGACTGGACCCAGTGCTGTTCCTGCATCCCCTGCCCGGCTCAGAGCCACCACGCCTGCCTCTCTGCTGGGTGTGAGGGGCTGAGGAGGAGGAAGACAGCGTTCCTCCTGCTCCCTGGAAGCAGGGGTGCAAGCCTTACCTGGATACCTCTCCTGGGGCAGCGGGCTATCCCCTGCGCCCAGAGGTTTGCTCTCAGTTCTGCTCTATATTCACTGCTGAGCAGAGTGCGGGATGACCCCGCTGGGAGTTTCTCTCCTGCTCAGATGGTGCTAAAAGATGGGATATTTATGAGAAAGCAGCTCTTTAAGAGAAGATTGAAAGCAAAAAAAAAAAGCCCCTGGCTATGCCAAGAGATGCAGGCTCGGTTTCCCAGGATGTTTATTGCCATTCTCATCTTGACCCTCACCCCAGCACACTGGGATCTGTGAGTCAGAGAGAAGCGTGGCTGATGCCCGCATGATTCAACATGGCACGGAGATTCAGAGCCAGCTATGTGAGGTTGGGTTGGTTTGAGGCTTTTTTTTCTGAATGAAGGAAATCCAAGAAGACAGAGCAACAGCGGGCGCCAGGACAGGAAGGCGCTTGGGTTGCGCCAGGTTTTACCGAGCCAAGCTAACTCCTCTCCTCGCACTAACAGTGCCATCCAAACCTCCTCCTCGCCTTCCCCTCACCCCTCCCAGCCGTGCCACTACCCCTGCAGGGCCGGGCATCACCGGAGACACTGGGCCACCCCTTCCCCGGGGACGACCGAGCCCGTTCCGTCACCTCCACCGCCACCCCGCCCGCGGGCCCGGGGCTGCCACCGCTCCGGCATTGCCATCTAGCGGCTGCAGCCCCCTCGCCGCCGGCAGCGGGCAATGGGGCTCGGCCGAGCTCCCCCTTTGCTTGCCCTTCCCGCGAGGGGCTTTGAAGCAGATGCACAAAGTGTCCCGCCATCCCCCCAGGCTATTGCATCCCTGGCTCTGGGACAGCCCCAGACAAACCAACATCTCCTACCCCCGGCGAGATCCAGCATCTCCCACCTGTACTTTACTGGGTGCAGACAATTTTGCTAAAAGCATCCTCCGCCAACCCCTAGAAAGGCTCTGCATCTCGGGGACAGCATCACGCAAGGGACAGCGCCCTAACGCAGCCCCTGGCAGGATCTGGAGTGGAGGACAGGTTCTCCTTCCATGGCTGATAGCCCCAGGAGCTCTGAAGGGCTGCACTCATCTTAGAAAGTGGCTTTTGGCATCCTGATCTGATTTTAGTTTTTTTTCAATAAGGCTTTAGCTATGCTAAAAGGAGGAAAAAAAAAAGACAGGATCAAATGAGAATCATCTACAGTGTTACAGCCAAATTTCAAATTGAGACTGGATAGCTGTGACTCAGAAGCATGTTTATAACCATGCAGGAATGGAAGGTTTTTTCCAGGAATAAGTTTATTACCTGATGGATTAGGGGGAGATGTTTTCCCCATAGGCAAAAGAGGAAGCCCTGCCAAGCCAAGCACCTCCACAGCTGGGAGGCAGAATCCCCAGGCTGGTGCTGCTCACCCTTGGACACCCAGGATGGGGGTGGAGAAGGTTCAAGCAGCTCCAGGATGGCATCTCCAGAGGAGGGTACCACATCCAGTCTCTGCCTGATGTTCACCTGTACAGATGTTAGCAGCTGTGGTATGGGCCACCACAGCCCTGTTGGCATCTCTCCTGCCAACACAGCCCCAGGCTTGGCTCTGCCTAAGCTGCCTGCCCCACCAGGATGTGCCTTCCTCAGCACTAAAAACAGAGAGGAGCATCATCTTTCTGCAAAACCGTCTGGACACATCCCCAGTGCAGAACTGAAAGGCTGACTTCTCAGGGTCAGCACCATAATTTATTCATCGAGAAATCAGACAGCTGGAAGACTAGCAAAACCCAGCAAATTTCACACCAAGCTATAAGCTACACACCCAGGTTTAAGCGACTGCCACTACTCCAGACTTCTCCCAGTCACTCGGCTGAAGCAGCCACACCAGGTGTCACACAGCCACGGCAGCAGAAAAGCTTTGAACTGCTTTAAGTTGAAAGTGTAATTTGCTGCACGTTACCATAAAACATACTCATATTCACATACACTGCTGGTTTTAATTACCAAGATCCACAAGTCCAGCGTCCAGACTTGGCATCAGTGAGGCATCAATCTTGTAAAGCTCTCTGTCCTTAGATGGAGGACTAGTCCTCAGGAAATGAGGGATTTGGTTGCTGTATCTCCCCTCAACAAGCTCTCACAAGCGGATGCAGGCGATGGAGGTGCAGAGGAGCAGCATCATGGCTGCTCTCATCCAGCCTTCCCCCTCTGCAGCCCCTTCCCAAGACATGAGACACAGCACACCTTGCACTCCCACTTTAGAGGTCCCTTTTCCTAACCCCTCTGCAAGCCTTTGCTTAAGAGAATCCAGCCCAGAGCATCTTTGGCTCCACTTTTTAAAACACCTGCCAGTTCTCATGACAAGCAAAAGCCCACACAAATGTGAGTGCAGTTTCCAGCTGGTCCCACTCAAGGTTCCCAAACACCTGAGCAGGACCCACCAGCCCTCAGCTTCTCTAGGGTTGAGATGTCAGAACTAACTGCATGTGTTAGCCACGTTTTTCCAGGGAGCCCAGAGGAAAACCCGTGAGCCTCCATCACTTTTTCTCCTCCCCTCGCCACACGCTTGCAGATGCTTCCCAGCAGATGATGTGTTGTGACATCCATCTGTGCGAGCAAAGTAGAAACATGCTAAAGGTGTCTCCGCAAGTCAGGTGGGATGTCAGAACAGGGATCAGGAGCTGTGTCTATAACCTGCTACTTGTGCTCTCCCCAGGTGCTCCTCAGCACAGGCCAGGCATGCTGAGATGCCAGCATGGCAGCCTGGCATCATGTCCTGCTCAGGTGGCCTGAGCTTCGGGGTTTGCTACCTCCCACAGTGCCCTGGGAGCACAGGCACCCCAAACTAAACTCCTCGCATACCTTTTGAAGCCACCCAAAGTGCCCAAATGCATCACAGAGCCTTGAAGTTGGATGTTCGCCCACACTGCATTGCTGTGGGATCAGAGCAGCTCACACATCAGAGCTAAAGATAAAATTGATTCACAGAATCACAGAATCTCAGGAGTTGGAAGGGACCTTGAAAGCTCATCCAGTCCAACCCCTGCCAGAGCAGGATCACCAGACGAGTCACACAGGAACGTGTCCAGGCGGGCTTTGAATGTCTGCAGAGAAGGAGACTCCACAACCTCTCCGGGCAGCCTGTTCAAGATGCAGCATCCTTCAGAGTGGGATTCAGCAACCAAATGGTCCCAAGGTGAAGGAGCTGTTGAAGGTTTAAAGGACAGCAGCTCTGTGGAGAAGGACCTGGGAGTTCTGATGGACAAGCTGACCATAAGCCAGCAATATGCCCTTATGGCCAAGGCAGCCAATGGTCTCCTGAGGGGCATTAAGAGTGCGGTCAGCAGGTTGAGGAAAGTTTTCCTCCTCCTCTACTCTGCCCTAATGAGGCCACACTTGGAGTACTGTCTCCAGTGTTGGGCTCCTCAGTTCAAGAAAGACATGAAACTATTGAAGAGAGTGGAGCAGAGGGCTATGAAAATGATGAGAAGCATCTCTCTTGTGAGGAAAGGCTGAAAGAGCTAGGTCTGTTCAGCCTGAAGAAGAGGAGACTGAGAGGGGATCTTATTAATGCTTATAAATACGTAAAGGGCGGGTGTCAGGAGGATGGGGCCAGGCTCTTCTCAGTGGTGCCTTGCAACAGGACAAGGAGCAAGAGGTGCAAACTAGAACACAGGAAGTTCAGGCTGAACATGACAAAAAGCTGCTTTACTGTGAGGGTGACAGAGCATGGCCCAGGCTGCCCAGAGAGGTTGTGGAGTCTCCTTCTCTGGAGACATTCAAAACCCACCTGGACACATTCCTGTGTGATCTTCTCTGGGCAATCCTGCTCTAGCAGGGGGTCGGACTGGGTGATCTCCAGAGTGGCTGTGCATCCAACCCTGCAAAGCCCACAGGACTTGGTTGTGGTTCTCATTCTTACTCACTCACCTCCCCACGGTCTCTTTATTCTCCAAAAAAAAGCCCAAACCAAAGCCAAGGGCCATCTTAGCAGCTGCATATGCCACCAAACAAGAACAAGGGGTTTGCTGACGTCTCAGGCAGAGGCGGGTGAGACTCTGACCCCCCCAGATGCTGCCAAGGGCAGCATCACTTTGCCCCAGTGCTGACTGCAGTGATGCGGTGCAGGAAGAAGCATCCCCCGGTTTGCCGCTGCCTGCTTTCCTATTTCCCACTGAAACATCCCACCCTGAGCACTTCCGACAGCCACAGTGCTCCTTGGGCTCTCTCTGCCTTAGGCTGAGAGGCTTCACAGCTCAGCTGAAGAGGCCTGAAATAACCACCCATTAATAAATTGCCTGGAGTGCCCTACTGCTTTATTTAGCCTTGCAAGTCAGGCTGTAATTAGCATTCGCAGCCACATCCTGGCTGCTCTGGGCAGGAGCGCAGCAATCCCACCTCCTGGAAGACAGCTATCCACGTGGCTCTGCTTTTCTGTCAGATTAAAGCAAATTTCCACCCCAAGCTTCCAACCCCCAAATCCTTCTGCACAACCTCTCCTCTCAGCCAAGCCATGGAGCATCCCAGCCCTACGCTAACCGAGTGGGCAGCAGGTGAGATATGGCCTCTCCCTCCTCCATCTCAGATGGATCCAGCTTTGGGCGTCATTGCTTCCAAAGATGCTGACTCAAGAGGATTCAAGAAAAAAATAATAGGGAGATTGGATATTTGAGAGCAACTGTGCCAATAACATCAGGGCTGGGCAGCACAGAGAAGAGGAGACCAAGGGCAGGAAGGAAGGAAGGACATCCTGGTGGGATATTCCCCTTCTTGCCACCAAAGCTCTGAAAGCACGAGGCCCGAGGGGGCAGATCCTGCCATAGCCAAACACCAAGCTACTGAGCCTTGCACATACATGGGAACAAGGAGACTCAGCTCAGAAAGGACATCCCCAGGGCCAACCCTAGACAGTCAACAGGAGAAAGCTTATTTCTAGCCTGCAAAAGGGTTGGAGAGGGACTTTTAAAAGCTTTTTTTTTTTTCCAACCTCTGCACTACCCAAAGCAAGAGAAATCCCTCACTTTCTCCATCAGCATCCTCGTGACCCCTTTGGTGCAGCAGCATTAGCTCCTGCCAAAGCCAGCGGGAGATTTTCTCCTCCTTAGATCTCCTTTTCGCCCCCACAAGAGGCAGGTCCATGCCCGAGGACCATCCTCTGCTTTCTGTGATCCTCTGCCTGCCCTGCAAAGCTCAAGCTAGACAAACACAGCAACCACGGTACCAGCGAGTGGGATGATAGAGGAGCCTCCTGCCTTTGGGCTGTAAACACCCTCAGCAATAAGAAGAAAGCCGGACCAGAAACCCACCATCTAGCCTGTAACGAGTGGAGTGCCCCAAGGGTC
>NW_010156434.1:0-598 GCF_000695765.1 Mesitornis unicolor
CCCATCCCCATCCCCGTGCTGCTCCCCCCCAGCCCAGTTCCAGTCCCCATCCCCTGCTAGTTCAGTCCCTGTCCCAGTCCCAGTCCAGATCCCAGCCCAGCACTAATTCACTCTCAGTCCCAGTTCACCTCTGTCTAGTCCCCATCACAGGGCTGGTCCATCCTTGTCTCCATCCCGGTGCTGGAGCAGTCCCGATTCACTTTCTGTCCCCAGCCTGGTCCATCCTGCTCCCATTCTGGTCCCTGATCCCAGTGCTGGTCCAACCTGGTTTGGTCCCAGTCCCCATCCAGATCCCAGCATAGTCCCTCTCTTGACCCTGATCTAGTCCTGGTGTCCATTCTGATCCCAGCCTAGTCCCAGTCTCATCCCCAGTGTTGTACTGGTGCAGTCCCAGTGCCAGCCTTGTCCCCATCCAATTGCCAGTCCAGTCCCAGCCCCTACCATCCCAGTCTGATCCCAGTCCAGCCCTGATCCCCAGCCCCACCTGCGCCCTGTGCCGTCCCTGCAGGGGAGCACCAGGACACAGACCGGTGCTGCCGGGACCATGACCACTGCCAGCACGTCATCCACCCCTTCACCGCCCGCTACGGCTACCGCC
>NW_010156434.1:614-6283 GCF_000695765.1 Mesitornis unicolor
CACCCTCAGCCACTGCGACTGCGACCGCAGGTGAGCAGCGCCGCAGCATCCCTCTATCCCAGAGGACGGGATCCAGCAGTGCCCCCTCTCACCCCAGCTGTGCCCCCACGGCAGGTTGAAGGAGTGCCTGCAGCGCGTGAACGACACAGCGTCGCGGGTGGTGGGCCAGGCCTTCTTCAACGTCATCCAGGTGCCCTGCTTTGAGTTTGCCTACAGGGAGGAGTGTGTGGAGCCCTACCTGTACGTCTGGTGAGTGCCCCCTGCCTCAAGGACCGGCTCTCCCATGCACCCCACTGGGGCTCAGCTTGTCCTGTGCCTCCTCGCTGTCCGCAGGTGCAAGGCGTACAACACCGTGGCCGTCGCAGTGCCCAGGGAGCCAGTGCTGTATGAATTTGGTGGGGAGCTGATCGACCGTGCAGCGAGGCCTGGGGGGGACCCTCTGAGCCCCCTGTGGAGCAGCACGGGTGGAGGAGCCATTGCGGTGGAGCACCACGTGCCTGCCCGCCCGCCCTCCTTCAAAAAGGCAACCAAGAAAGAGAGGAAGGGGAAGAAGAAAGACAAGAAGAAGAAGGGGAAAGGTCTGAAAAAGAAAGGCCCTTCCGAAAATGGGGAGCTGAGCCATTCCCCAGCCACTGACCCCACTAGGCAGGACCCACGGGTCCCGCTGCCGGATTTGGAGGAAGCAGCCAACGCCGTCCTGAGTGATGCCCCGGCCCCTGCATCCCTGGTCCCCACCGGCAGCGGGAAGAGGAGGAGGAAGGAGAGAAACAGAAAGAAGAGGCTGAAAAGCAAAGCTGAGACCGAGCCGCGGACCTGAGTCCCCTGGCGCGGGTGGTGGCTGCGTAATAAAGCTCGAGCAGATGGCGCGGCCTTGGCCCTGTCTCTGTGGGGAGGAAGGATCACACTGGGGATGGGACATCATGGGGAATCCTGGGGCTGATCCTGCTTAGGGGGCTGTGGGAGGGGAGTACCCATGAGCTGGGCTGTGCCGCTGGCGCTTTGCTCAGCCCCATGCACGGCTTTGTAGAGCACTTCAACGGGAAAACATGAAGAATTAAAGGGCTGTGCAGAAAAGAAAGGGGTAGGGAGAGGGTTTGAGCTCCTCATGGCTCTCAACGCCTGCCTGGACACGGGTGACAGTGAGATGCTGCTCTGGCAGGGGACACAGCCCCCAGTTTGGCTCCCTTGCTACAGAGGGCTGTATTCCAGCTCCCCAGGGCTGTATTTCTCCTGAGGACCAGTTAATTAATTGCAGCACCGCGGCTCTCCCCTCTGCTTGACCCGCTGCCTTTTCCCAGGAAGGGAGAAGTTGGGTGTTCCCAGCAATGGCAGCGAGCGGCAGCGGCTGCACTGGAAAGAGCGGGGCCTCATCCCTCCCCGGAGGCTCCTGAAGAGCTCTTTGGAGTGGGACAATGGCAGCTTTTCCAGCGCTGGGACAAAGGCAGACGCTGCCTAGGGAGCAAAGCTGCCCCACGCAAACCCCGCTCTGCAATCCCAAATCCCCCAAACAAGCAGACCGCAAGAGTCCAGGGGGGGAAATAAAGGTTGGAGTGAGGCATTGCGCCCTCCTGAGCGCTGCTAATGGGTGCAAAGTCCTTACCCAACCACAGCGTCGCTGCGGGGAGCACAGACACGCAGGCAGCTTCCCAAAAGTAGAGGTTTTATGGATGGGAAGGGAAAACTAAAACAAAAAGCCAAAAAGGAGGCAACAATGCAGAGTTTGCTCCCCTGTATGGGTCAGGCGCATCCCTGGTAAGGATGGGTAATTCCCATCTGATAAAATAAAAAAAACCTGTAAGGTTAAGGTTATTACACCTGCAACCTATGGCAGCCCCAGGCCCTGGAGCATTGCCCTCCAGCACCGGCCCTGGAGCATGGCCCTCCAGCCCCACCAGTGCGGCTGCAGGGGAGGGACAGTGGGGTGCCAGCCCCCCAGTGCTGCAGAGGAGACCCCCAGTGCTGCAGAGGGGATGGGGGAAGCCAGGACCTGCATTTCTTTGGGGAAACAGCTTTGCTTTGTCACCCGGGTTGCTGCCATTCTTCAGGAGCATTTACATGCAAAAAAGACCTTTGTTTCTTAAGATCTGCTGTTCTTGCTCATTTCCGAGCGAGAGGAGGCCAACCAGGAGCACTTGGAAGGAGCAAAGACTGCGTCCATAGAAAATCCCTGCTAACAAAGCAGGAGAGGGGCGAGTGTGTGCAGAGCCAGAAATGGCTCTCAGCGCTGGCAGTCGCTGTTCGTGCCACGACCGAAGTTATCTGCGGTACCTGCTCCCCTCCCAGGCCCCCCGGTACCTTTAGCAAACTGAAATGTGTGGTATCTCCGTAAAACACATTCAAAAATGAAACATTTTTCTCTATCAGCTCAACAGAAACCAGGTTCTCTGTGAAAGTTTCAGCACACAGAGGAGCCACTCCAAGCGACAAAGGAAAGGGAGCATCAACTTTCAGCACCGAACTCAAATCCATCCCTAAAAGGAGAGGGCGGGCAGGCAGCACAGGGTGCAGGCAGAAAGCCTCTCACCGTGCTCAATAGAAACACTATTTATTCACCCCTCTTGGTTACAAGTGGGCAGGGTTAAGCGGATACGGAGGAGGATGCCATGCACTCCTGGCTGCTTCGCGTTCTCCACCACAGGAGCTGTTGCTCTTGGGGTGTTTAGACCAAGCCCATGTGTCCGTCCCGTGCTCGGGAAAGCTGCCCTGGCTGGCGTTTTGCTTCGCAGTCCGATTTTTAAAAATAATAAATCAAAACTAAATAAATATTGTTCCAAAAGAAGCCAGAGGAGAGAGCAAGCCTTTGGTACGACAGCTGCGTTTCTCTCCGGCAAGACCCTGAGCCCCGGAGCTGCTGTGCTGCAGCCCCCCCCAAACACAGCTGGGGGCTGGCACAGACCCCGCAGAGCCCCTTAGGCAGGGAAACAACAAGAGAAACTTTTTGAGAACTCCAGTTTGCACGTCACAACCCCTGCGACTTCGCTTCGTGCTCTCAGGACAAGGAGAGGCGACCGTCAGGGGTTGGGAGAATCCAAATGGACCAGGCTCACTCCGGGTCTGCACTTTCAGCTACGTTTGCTTCCTCATCTTTGCTGCACACGTACAAGGACAGACTCGTTTGACCTCAATCGCTTTTCCAAGCTTCCAGAAATGGTGAGCCAGGGTCTGGAACACAGAGGCCGCTGCAGCGTCCCTTCCTATGATATATTTTTATATATATAGTATGTATATTTAGACCAGCCCTGCCAAGTCTGTTCAATCGCTCGGGTGTGGATCACCAAGAGTCATTTCCCACCATCTCACAACGTATAAAACAGGAGTTATGTGGCTAAGGGAAGGGAAGTCATTTTCAACTGTTCACTCTCCATTCCCCTACGTAGAGAGGGGAGGTTTCGGGTCCGGTCCAGCACGACCTATCGATCCATCTCATCCAGCAGTGGCGTGGCGTCCCCAGCGATGGACATGGGTGTGCTCTCGATCATGGGGCTGGGAGACGGGCGAGGAGTCAACCTCTGCTTCTGTTTCCTTCGTTCGGCCTCCTTCTCCTGCAGCCACTGCTCGGCCATCTTCCCCCAGTCGATGGCAGCGTGACTGTTGGTCCTGGAAGGACACGGGCAGAGGGTGAGACACCAGCAGGGGAGCTCCCCTGCCCTCCCCTCCCCTTGGGTCTCATGTGGGAAGGTGCAAGGCAACCCCACCACACCGACTCCACCAAAACCAACAAAAACAATTGAGACAAGACACAGATACATTCACCCGGCATTGGAGCCACTCACTTTGGCTGCTGCCTCTGCCTGGAGCTGGACGACGGCTGCGACTGCGTCTGGGACTGGGTGGACTGGGGTGTGGTGTTGGCCTGGAGCTGGTACTGGGGCGTTGTGATCGGCTGGCTGGGTGTAGTGTAGGAGTAACTGGGGGTCATCAGAGGGGTGGCCACCGGCTGCTGTGCGGGAGTTGTGAAGACCTGCAGAGAGCAGATGCTGTCAGGGACAGGGGGCAAACCCTGCGAGGCTGTGGGGCAGAGGTCTGGCGTGCTCCACATTGCCCTGCTTGCCTCCCGGGCTGGTGCATGCCCTTGCTGCATGCAGAAAAGGTACAGCAGCTCCCGAGATGGCTCCCTCCCTGATCCCAAGCTGGCTGCTTCACTGATTGCCCAGCAGAGTGCTTTGTCTCTTTGCCTCCCAGTGTTCACCTCCCTTTTCCTTCAGATTGTCTTGATGATTAACACATCGGGTTATCCACAGTCCCTGCCTATCCCCAGCTCGGTGTTTACTGTGCCAAACTTCGTCAAAGCCTTCCAAGGTGGTCTAAAAGAGGATCACTCCTCCCTGCAAGCCCTGTCTTGCAGCACCGCTTCATTACATCTCTCTAACGGCTGCGTGTGTACCCAGGCACCTTGGTCCTCCTGCAGCTGGATTTAGCCTCGGGGTCAGCTGGGGAGCTGGCAGCGTGGGCTGGGAGGAGGCAGGCACCAGCACACACGAGGAAAGGGTTCGGTGTGAGCCGAAACTGCCCAACTCCATCTTACTCCCTACAAAGCCTTTGGGTGTTGGGTCAGGCTGAGGTGTTCGCCTGCCGGTGCAGGTCGGAGATTAGCACGCTGAGCTGAAAAGCCCTGCAAACTCAGCACATAGTTTCACAGCTAATCTCTTCCACTGGCAGCTCACGTTGCCAATTCAGGGGCACAATCAGAAAGTTGTGCGCCCTCACTGCTGGATCCCACCTCTCCACCCTGCCACATTCCTTGGGGGCCTGACCAATTTGCTACTTGGAGCAGGTGGCAAGGAGAAACCCAGTCCAAGAATCCAGCCAGGCTCCCCTGTGCAGCACCATGAGTACACAACGAGGACTGGATGATCCCAGGCAAGGAGTAACCCATGAGGCTCTCAGCGGAGCCCCCATCAATGGTTTCTAGGAGCAAGCAGAAGCCACGTAGCACCTTTTCTCACAAACTTAAGTGACACCTACGTGGTACGCGCTGCTGCCGCCTCCGCTGCCTCCGTAGCCATACTGACTGGACGCCCATTGCGCAGGGGTGGCGTTTGGGTTCTGTCCCTGGCCTGTCACGGCAGCGATGGCATTGAACATCTGGGAGGTCATGTTCTGCGGCAGAGCGTTCACCGCACGGGTCAGGTCTGCAGGAAAGACCCATCACGTTAGAGAAAGCGGAGCCTGGAAAAAGGAGCTCGTGTCCCAATTCTGACCAGGAAAGGCCTGCACTGACCTGCCAGATTAATGTTAGCTGGAGTAGCATTGATGGAGGCTGGAGTCCTGGTCCGACTGCTACTGCTGGGGGTAATACCTGCAGAAAACATAAACCAAGAGAAGGAGATTAGTTTTCACAGAAGTGCAGCTATTGGCCTGAAACTCCCAATTTGAAAAACACACAGGCAACACTTGCACTGGGCAGATGCTACATTACCAGAGAATGGTGTGTGCAGGATCATATGGTGGGAGAGATTAAGGGAGAAGAAAGGGACAAACCCAGCCTTTGCTCCATGGCCCCCTTGGCTGGAAGATTAAATCTCAGGAGAGCTCTTGGTGTATCCATGGAAGACAAACACTTAAGCATTGCTTTGAAACTTCCCTCTTCAAACAAAGAGCTGAGGTACTCGGGTTTTGAGGTGCTCACCTGGAACAGGATCCTGATAATGATCCTTAAACCATCGGAA